>NW_008655560.1:95647-114794 GCF_000695815.1 Acanthisitta chloris
ATCCTCTATATTCTTTAGTCATCAAATTCTGATGTGTTTCATGCTGAAGGAGTAGAAAAGAATAGTAAATACAACATTAGTACATTAAAGTGCCAGAGTGACAACACATATAGAGCTTTGCAAGAGAAACCCTCTCACAAAGCATATTGAAAAACATCCCTACATAATTGTACAAATGGCAGAGGACAGTAAGTCAAGTCTCTCTTTAAACAGTTGCCATCAGTGAATGGTGTGGGGTAAAGCTCATTTCAGAATGCAGAATACTTTGTCATTCAAAGGAGAGTTACAAAATACAAAATGTGCATGTCTTGTTTATGTATGCATGTATTAAGATAGGTACATAGGTACATGTCCACATCAATGCACATACTCAGGAGAGGTTAATCAAGGGCATAGTTACCTCTTCAGTTGAAATAGGCTTGCCAATCAAAAAAGAGATATGAAGAAATCTGTAGCCTAGGGCAAAATGGGGGCAGCAAGTGGGATGTGTTATTTTCATGTCTTTGCTCTGCCTGTGCCTCAGAAGTGTTGCTGAAGGCATTGTGAGGTATGCAGGAGGAGAACAGCTCAGGGCAGAGGAAAGAGTAAGAAAATCTGCTGCTACTGAAGTTATGATCCTTGAACTGTCAGTCAGAAAGTGGCTTTTCCCTGATAAAACAGCAAATGGTCCCTCTTGATATGACAGAACTAGTAAGCCATGGGTGTTGGAATGTGGCCATTTGAACTTGAACACTACTTCTGATTTTCTCTGATGGCTAATGTTTGCCATTCCCTCCAGATAGCACCATGATAAAACAGTCAGCCTTGCTGTGGAACTCAAACAGAGACTGAGCTCCTAGTCTTATCTATCTGTAAAAGTTAGTGCTTCAGCAGCTGTAAAGTCTCTGTTTTTTAAATTTCCTTTCCATCTATACTCTTTGTAAACAGCAGGAAGGATGAGGAGGGAATGAAAACTCCTCATGAATTTGCATTGAGATATAAGTCAGGGGATATTAGATGAGAAATTCAGCTTCATCTTGTTCATCATATTTAACACAATGCATTTCTGAGGAATATCAAGTTTCAGTTTGCTAAGAACAATGCAATATACAGACTTCTTATAGAAGCTATTTGCACTTTAGGCTGATACTGTTTCTACAGCTTCAAGATTATGCAAGGTACCTTATTCTTCCTTTAGGAAGATGCACTGGCAGAGAAGGAAGTTAAGAAGGGCTGTCATCTAATGACAGCAGCTGTCATAACAGTATAATAGTAAATTATTTCTACAGAAAGTAAAGATAAGGAACAGCAAAGGATGTAACAGAGTTATAGAAATTCATTATAAAAGGGAGAAAAAAGAATATTCCTTTGCAAGTGCAGGAGCACAAACTACAGGTGATACTGAATAAGCAGTGAAATTATTTCTTTGTTTCCATTTTCAGGCATTGTGTGTACTTTAAAAATTTATCATGTAAGTATTTTCAAAAGGAGGCAGAACAATAATCTGAATACATCAGTAACAGGTTGAAGGGTGCCTAGGTAAAATAAATGTCACATTGCATGGGTCTAATGAAAATTAGTGCAGCATATGTAAGTCAAAAATAAACTAATTTCTGAAGTGCAAATAATTACTGTTGTAAATATGGATGATTTTAAATAGGAAATGCCAGGATGGATTCCAAGAGAGATTCTGAAAAAATATTACTTAGCAACAAAAAGAAGAAGAATAAATTGATAAACAACATGAAATTGTCAAAAATAAATTACAGTAAATGTTTTCTGGTTTTTGAATGGGAAATTGCCTAATGGAGCTGCAGATATGCTGCATCCTGAGCTTAGGACTTCTGTGTTGTCAAATCAATTCTCAGAATTAAGCTATGTGTTTGCCTTCCTTTTCTGTCAAATGAACCTCATCAGTCCCAGTCAGACCAGGCTTGCCTGAGGAAATCCCAAGGTCTGAATACTCAAAGCCTTGACTCTGACACCATTGTTTCAAACAGCTGTTAACCTTACAGATTCATCTGGTTGCCTGAGGAAAAGGTCTGAATACTCAAAGCCTTGACTCTGACACCATTGTTTCAAACAGCTGTTAACCTTACAGATTCATCTGGTCATCTCATACCCCTCACCCTGGACCTCACAGATTGATGTGAAGATCACTTGTGTTCCAAATGTAAACAAGTCTGTAAAATAGTGCTGCTAACATCCCAGCTGTATGATAGAACTGAACTTTTCATCTGCTGAGAATGAAGATGCTAAAATACTGCAGATTCTGAAGATGAACAGCTGTTAACCTTACAGATTCATCTGGTCATCTCATACCCCTCACCCTGGACCTCACAGATTGATGTGAAGATCACTTGTGTTCCAAATGTAAACAAGTCTGTAAAATAGTGCTGCTAACATCCCAGCTGTATGATAGAACTGAACTTTTCATCTGCTGAGAATGAAGATGCTAAAATACTGCAGATTCTGAAGATGACTATTGGCAAGTTCACCACTATAAAAATAAAAGTCCTGTCTCATATCTCTTGGCATGCATATGGCTCAGGCACTTCAACAAATCCTTATTTCACATAGAACTTGAGGCAGACATTCACACACACAAGTGTTTATGTAAGAATAGTTATATGTCCTAGGAGTGACACTGGAAATTCCCTTTAATCATGAGAAAACACAAGCAGCTCACTTTTAATGGTTATACAGCCTTAATAACACAGAAACTTAAATTGTTGTCTTATGGTCCCACAGTGCAGAGGTGTATAAAATATACTTAGCTCAATGATTAAGTGGATGGATGGTTTTCATGGATTAACTTGACATAAAAGATGGCTGAATAGGAAATAGGTGCACAACATATTCTTTAGAAAAGTTGTTTTTAGGGCAACATACAATGTCTTTGGTCTTGTGTTAATACCATGCTCTCAAAGGTTCATGCTACGGGTTTCTGAAACTCACAATGTGGTGAAAGAACTTGAGTCTGCACAACACTAGTGATTTTTTCTAAAGACTTTTTCTGCTAGTTATTTCAAGACTAGGCAAATCTAGAGTCATACAATGTGTGGTAACAATGCAATACAGATTGTTGATTAACAGATAGGAAGAATTGCAACAATGCCCTCTGCCTTGCACACTTCACTTCCAAAGTTTGCTAGAGCATGTAATGGTTTCTTATTATACTCAGCTAGAAATTCCATACCTCTGACAGTGCCAAATCCACTATAAATTGAATTAAATATGCCCTTATCATAATTTATTGCTTCCAGTATGTGAATTGCTGCAACACTTTCAAACATCTCAACTTGTCATATCTTATTATCTCAGAACAATAACCATAAGCTGAGAGACTGGTCTGTTTACAAGAATGGTATATATGCAGGGCCAGAAAATCACACCAAGAGCATTCATACTTCCCTACTTAGTGCCTTATAGTAGAGCAATTCCCACTGTACTGGTTTTTGCCTTTGTCTTAGATCTTGAGTGGAGATTGATTTAACAGAAAGGAGTGTTTTATTTATGGTTTAATATCTTTTAAACATAGGCCTGGACAATTCTTGTGCATGGCAGGAAAAGCTAGAAGTTCTCTACTAAGGCTTCATTCACCCCTACGTGGTACGTAAGCCTTTTAATAGCCAATCAAACAGAGGTGCATGTTGATCTCTAATGCAATATATATTTCATGGTGTTATATCTGTTTCTTGACAAATTCTGTGTGAGAAAAATATCCCTTAATTATCTGTGTGTGGTGTTTTATAAAAATTTTTATGAGCTATGATAAATACCTAAATTACTTGCCAACATTCTTTTTGCAACTGAAGAGTCTTTTGGACACACAGAAACCATGTATAACCCCAAACCTGGAACATGCTGGGGGAGAGTAATGCTGGATTGTCCACAGCCCACCTATAGCTGCCACTGGCCTCCTTCCCTGATGAGCTCAGGTCTGGGGAGAGCTAAGTGTAAGATCATCCCTACAGAATAGCTTCACTGCTGGATAAAGGGCATACAGGAGTCTGGGGAGGCACTCAAGCACCTCTTGAGTGGTGTTTTCACTCCACTAGGGAGTGAATTTTGAAAGATCAGTGGGAGCTGTGTAAACCCGAGCTAGGAATTTCAGAAGTGCTGAATGTATGTGCTGACACAGACGATGCAGATAGTTTCTTTCTCTGCCTGTGCTTGTGTCTGAACAGATGCACATCATGTTGGGCTGTTGTGGGCCAAGGCTGCTTGCCTGTTCTGACAGGATATTTTAGGTCAAATGCAGTGTAATGCTAAAGTACCTGCCTGGCTTCTGGTCTGAGACTGACATGTTTGTTCAGATAAACTTGCAGGGTCATAAACATGTTTGTTTACACCCATGCATGTACAGGTTATGCCAAATTAATTTTATTGACTGTAAATTTTCAATTACTTACACGCCTTTGAAAATCTCACTCCTTGTAGGCTATGAATAATCTGATTTTGTATTTTCTGTCTGGAAGGCCAATGTACAGCAAAGTGCACACAGCATCACACAGATGTGACTGCCTATAACCAAGTTTTCAGTTTAAAGACATTGTGATTTGCTTATACTTCATACTAAAGTAACTAGACACATTTCTTTAACTAACTGAAATGTTGCATACAAGTTTGCTTTCAGCAGTTAGAAATGAAGAAAAAGTATATTTGTACAAAATGTTTAGGTATCATCAGTATTACTTTTCTTTTTTGAATAATTAAAAATTATGCCTCTTCTGAGGGGTAAACTCTCAAGTGATTATTGAAGCATGTATATTTGCAATGTATGGAGTCTGTCTTTTTATGCAGCATCTGTTAGACAATATAACTTTTTCCTTTTGTTAGTGCTTATGATGTCCTCACACTTCAGCATTACTCAAAGGAAGCAGATGAATTAATTTAAATAATTTTATATTCTAAAATCAATTATAAAAAACCTTTTCAGTAATAAGAATTGAGAGTACAGTCAAGTTATTCTTAGTTGTTTTCCATGTTAAGATCAGACAAATTCTCAATTAAAATTGTTTGAAGTAATGAGAAATCTTCACCTTAGCTCTTTCTTTTACCTTATCCAGTCCTAATTGTAAGCTCATCTTTCCTTCCTTCTAGAGATGAGCTCTGCAGTTCAGAATATACCAGTAGTCCAAAATAATGACCACCCTAGGGATGATGTTTTCTTCTGCTTTTATGGCTTGTGAAACTGGGATGAACATTTCCTGTGACCCCGTTAATAGCTTCACCTTAAAATTTCTGCATCCAGGCAGAGGGATTGAGTGTGCTTTGTGCTTCAAAACCTGCAGACTGTATTCACTGCGTACTTCAGCCTACTAGTGCTGATACAGAAAGAGTTTCTTAATATCTTGCCCATGATGAACTTTACAGAAGTTTTTCCCCGAAGGACCTTTTCCTTACCTGAGATTCAGGGGCAAAAATAGGCACAGGAAATAATATTATGGGTTGCCAAACAAAGTCGCAAACAATAAGTCACACTTACAAGTTTTATTTCATGTGTGCAATTCAACACAGTCCTAAAATGATGTGAAATAAGATTCAGAATTTTCTGAGCTCTGTCCCCGGGTTTTATTGAAAGACTGTATCTCTTCAGCCTGAATTCTACATTGAGAATAAAGCATAATCTACCATTGTGTTCCTCTGTGTTGCAATGTTACAAGGTTTAGTGATTCAACCTTCCCCTGTTCATGTGGTTAATGATTAGATTAAGACATTTCCTGTTTTATGAACCAGGGCTGGTCAAACAGAAGAAATACAAGGGTGCCTTTAAGGTAATATCACTCACGTTGGAAATGCACATTCCGTTGTAAGACAGCACTACACTTCTTGCTTGAAGATTCCACCTATCTTGTGTTTACTACAATAAACACTTGTCTTGAATTATGAGAGAGAATGCAGTATTTCATGCAATTTTTTATTTTTAATTTTAATGTAAGCCTCTTAAGTGAGACCCCCAAAGTCTATTTTTGTAGTGGAAATTAAACTGGCATATTAATGAGTCTTTGGAGTGTTTAGATGAAGAACATATGCTAAAAACCACAGCTTCTTACTACCCACAACAATGGTTCTTAGATTAGAAAGGATTCCACTATAGTTTTGCCATTTTATTTCATTCTGTATATCAACAGTGTGTTGAATGCTACAGAGAAAGCTCACCAATGAGGCCAGACTATTACATTTCTGAGAACAGCAATGAGATAGTTTGTATATTCTTTGTGTCTCTACAAGGAAACACAGTAGAGTAACAAGCAAGAACTATATTTTACCAAACGAGTGTCTCTGCCCTATAACAAAAGTCTCTGTTCTTCTGTGCTAAAAAAAGTTTAATTCAAAAGATTTTCCTTTAGTAAAACAAACCAGCTCTGGGTTGAATTTACACAAATACTACACTAATGCAGGATGAAGAGCTGATGATAGACTAATGTCAACCATCACAGTCATAAACAAATTTTTGTCTTACACGTGTAGTTTCAAGGCTACCTACCATCATTTCTAGGGGTTCTGGGAAAAGGAGGGAGGCTTTGGCAGGTGTTTATTCATGGCTTGACAATGGTCAAGCTTCTAGCAGTAAAATTAATAATTATAGCTTTAGAGGTTAACTGCTAGACACTGTAGCATGGTTCAACTCTCTCCTCAAGTTTTGCTATTTTGTCAGGAAACAGTTTTAGACAGAGCACATTTAGAAACCTGCTATAATGTGCCACATTCAAAAGCTTCTGTTAAAAGCTTTGTGCTCTCTTATAAGCAAAAATCAGATTTACTTATTTGTTTCATTACTTTTATAGCAGATACTACTTTGACAGCTGCTGCTGCAAAACACTCAAATGGCTTAAAAATAGCACACCAGTAACATCAATACACTTCACAGAGCTCTGCTGCAGCTGCTTTGGGATGAAATACAAATCCTTCCAAATTGCTGCAAAAAAAACCAAAACAACATGTTCTGATTTATGTTGTATTCTGAAGGTCAATAAAGCTGGGACCTGGCAAGGAGCACATGAGAGAAAATTCCATAGGAGACTTCTGCCACTGATTGTGTTGCCAGTGCTGCAGAACTCAACAGCAGAATTTTACAGCAAAAAATGTCCTTACTAGCCACTGATAGGCATCATGAGAACTCAGTAATGTATTTAGGCTTATGTTGGTGAAAAATATCTGGTTGAATGGTCAATACAGCAGGAAATATTTATAGCTTCCAAAGTTATGTCACACCCACATCATGTGAGCAGACTGTGGAAGACATCTCTCTGGGAGCTCCAGCTGCAAAACACCAGAGACCTCAGCCTGGATGTGTATCATGGAGTCACCTGAGGATAGTCCCTTCGGTCCAATTTGTGTCAGTCAAGATTAACATCTGTATATGTGCAGCCAAAAAATATTAATTTCACTTAAGTTCAGAATGAAGACGGGATGGTTCAACTCTTGTCCCTGGCTCCTGTCTTCACATGGCAAAATACAGTCTTTAATGGCCACAGTTCTTGGTGGACTCAGCAGAAAGGTCAAAGATACGTTAAGTTCTGAAGTCTGAATTACTCTTTCAATTTTCTTTTTGATGGAAGAAACATGTTGGCAAGAGAAACTGGAGGAAATTAATGTTGTTTCTACATGTGGTACTTGGTCTATGACTAGATGACAAGTGTAATTCTTTTGTACCATCTGTGTCAGCTTGGCTATAGCTGTAAAGTGTTTGGGTAGGCTCCATGTGCCACACTGGGAGAAGCTAATATGTGGGAAGGCCAGAGGTTTCTTATTTTTCCCACTAATATTAAATCTGATGTCACAGTCATATGTGGCAAGATGTGGGAAATACCAATTTCTTGCAATTCTTCAATCCACAGCAGCATCTCTGCCTGCATTCTTACATTGATTAAAAAAACCCCCAGAAAACATTTTCCTGCTTCATTTCCCAGTTTGAAATATTTTAAACTGTAAATAGGATAATGAGAATTGAAGACCTACAGACATAGGAACAGACTGTTTTCATCACTGAAACTGAACTGTGGGTGTTCCCTTGCCAAGATGCTTTGCCTTGTGTTTCTGTTAAATTTGGGATAATCTGTACTCTTGTGATATAATTTTATAAATAAGCACAGAAGTAAATGTACATTAGGAATGCAAATTTAACGTCAGGTACGTTAAATATGTAAATTTTAAGTGGTAAATATTTGTAACAATACTTTGAATCAATAAGGTTCTAATGAAATTTCATAGGAAATGTGGCAATTGGTGGTGCATATTTAAAAAGAACTATTAAGAAATGGGGGAGTGTAAATTAATCCAAGAATCAGTAACTGGAAAATAGAGAGTGAGGATAAGATTGCTTGGCAATGTTTCTTTAATTTCAACAGTGACAGGACTGCAGACAATTTATTTTAACCTTATCTAAGATCTTTTCTGTCTGTCTATATGACAAGGGAGCAAGGTACATAAGACTGATGCTGTAGTAGCTGTATACAGAGAACATTCTGAGCGCAATTGCTATTTCTTGTTATAGTTGTTAATTGTTCTTTTAAAGTAAGGTCTTCAACTGATTTTTTTCCTCAGATTTGAAGGACTTAAAAATACTGAAATACAAAAGAGTGAGATTAATAAAAGGTAATCCTTTGAAAGAGGAAGCCAGGAGTGCATGTGAAGAGGTTTGTAACAAAAATATTTTGTGGCAGGAAGCTTGTTAAATGCAGACATCATTTTGGACAATACTGTGATCCAGAGTTTTCAATTGGCTCACCACAACAAATCCAGAATGCATGTGCACATACAGAGATGTAACCTGACCCTGTGTGAGGAATAGGGGTCAGCAAGAGGGGTGGTACTTCCTGAGTCCTTACCCTTACACTTTTCAAACACCTGTATTGTTGGCTCTTTGCTAGTGACTAGCTAAGCTTATAAGAGACAAGTTCACTGTATTTGTTGGTAAATCAGTCTGCAGTAGCTTTTTGTATGCCCAACAATTTTTGCCTGACTAACAGGAGTGATGCAAGTGAGAACTTGGGTGCATGAGGCCCACCTAAAATGTTCAGGCTGCAACCAGACATGAGAACAAGTTTGCCCATTGAGCAAGTTGGTATCTGACAATGGGCTCAGACTCCCACTCCATTAGGAATTTACACCTGGAGTTTACAGCCTATGGCTCATGAACTATTGTTGACTGAAAGCCTGTAGAAGGCAATGAAAAAGAAATTCAGCCTACTGTTGCAAAGCTTATATTTGCTCCACAGACATCTGGTCAGCCCCGAAAGATTTGCAGGGCTGTAAAAACTAAAGAAAAGAAAAACAGAAGAAAAAAAGATTGATATGAAAGTCCTACTTTTCAATGGAGAATGCAATTTAAATGATGCAGTCAGTCACAGGAAGGCATTTGAACTACATTCAATGAGTTGTGAGAATCATGATTTAAGTATTGGGAGGAAAATTCTTTAGGTGAAACAAATTCAATGGGAGCAAGTTCAGGCCCACAACTGGAGAAGATTAAAGAAACTATGTATATTCCAGTACATGTTCTGTGAAATAATATATATATCTACTAATCAGAGAAATGTGAAGATTTTTGGAAAAGGTAGCTTTAAATAAACAAATGCATTAAATACCCCAAAACTGATCAACTGGATGAAAAAACCTAGTTGTTTTTCTTGTGAATGACCAATGATAAATATGCAATGCAGCCTGTTTTTTTTTCAGATGAAAACAGATTGTTGCTTTATTACATATTTTAAGTAGTAATTACATATTTTAAGTAGTTTTGGGAGATTTATGAGAAATCATAACCAACATAATTAAAATAATCCAATTATCCCTGACGTGCACTTTTGCCAGTTGCGATCTGTGTTTCATTCTCTGATGCATCTGCCTCTGAATGCAAAAGGTTAGACCTCACAAGATTTAATTATAGGTGTATTTGCCAAAGCTAAAAATAGCACTTTCTAAACTGTTTTGAAGTGCATTATGTCATTTAAATATTTATAAGGTGCATAATAAATGGTGCATATTCCAGATGAGTCAATCAGCATATTTTTCCAGATATAATAAGAGGGATCAGGGGAAAATTAGGGCACAGACTTTATATAAAGGATATATTTTGAAGACATAATGCTCCTCAAAATCTGAAGGGTTTTTGTATTACGTGTAAAATGTTTTACATTTTTTAGTTAGCATCTTTTTTATTTTTTTTCAGGAGTGCCAGATATGCTTGTAGCTAAAATCAAATAAATCACATTTCTTGATAGTCTGTATTCAAAAACTCTGTAAGAAACTTGTTAAGACTTTCTTTCATATATCACTGAATGATGAACTTTGTATAAATCCTTTGCACAAACTTCAGTCTTAATCACTTTGCATTTGGGATTTGCAGATGAATAAAATTTCTCTGCATTGAAAGAAAAAACCCTATAACCTGTGGTCCAATCCCATTATTGAAAAGGCAATGATGGATTTTTTTTTTTTTTAGATTTGTAGTTTTGAAGTATGTTTCTTTTTTCACTTTTTGCTCTGTGGGCAAAGGCTGCGAGAGCTGGGGCTGCTCAGCCTAGACATGTGAAAGCTCAGGGGAATCTTATAAATGTATTTATAAGATGTGAGGATGCAAAGAGGACAGTGCCAGTGGTGCCTAGTGACAAGACAGGAGGCAATGGGTGCACACCGAAACACAGGAGGAGCCATTTGAACATCAGGAAACACCTTTTCACTCTGAGGGACATTGAATGCTGGCAAAGGTTGCCCAGAGATGTTGTAAAGTCTTCCTTCTTGGAAGCAGTCAATAGCTAGTCCTGGACTGGCTTTAGGTGGCCTTGATTGAGAAGGGGATTGGACCAGATGACCTCCAAAGGTTGCTTTGAAACTCAACCATTCTGTGATTCTATGGAAAATATAAGACATATACAATTTCTCAGTTTCTCTAGTGTGTCTTCAGAGAGCTGAACTGTTTGGAGGTTTGTTTTTTTTTATGAGTGGATACAGTTCTCACCTTTCTACGTCCTATTATGCAATCTGCCCAAGGATGTGTTGAGCTTGAACCAGGGCAGATGAGGAAAGAGAAGAATACGGGAAGATGAAATCTTTGTAAAGGGATTTGCACACCAGGTTTTCTTCTATTATACTTCCTTAAAACTATCGTAAGCCTCATCTCATGGAAAACAAAAAATTTCAAGACCACAGCAGAAATTATATACAAGAAATACAGGGCCAAAAAGACAGGAAACTGTAGAAGTACAAACAAAAAGTAAAGCTGGAGATGCCTTTTGGTAACAGAGTAATACAGGACTAAAGGAGAGGCAAGTTTGATGCATAAACAGGTACAGCTCTGCCAATCTCTTCTACGTTGATTTGGTAAGATTTAATTTAATACTCTTTTGTCCTCGTCTGTGTATGTAGTTCGAAATCACTGGTCTATTTTACTTAATTTTTTTCTTAAAATCCTTAATTTCATTTTTCTGTAGACTGTAGGGTCAGACATTAATATAATGACTAGAAACAGCATAGGTCTATGTGCATGTCAGGTGATCTATCTGTTCTTATAAATCATATTGCATTATGCTATTGTTACTCTTAGGATAACAGTATCTATAAAAACTAGGAATGTTTTTTACTTGGAAAGGATGAAAAATAAGCATTTTTATAGGGTTTAATGAATCACATTATTAAACATTGCATATTTTCTGCCATGTCGCAGCATAATGAACAGTCCTACTGGGCTGTTTCATTAACTGACTGCAGAACATGTTCTAAAAGCTTTAAAATGATGACAAATATTATAAAATAGTGATTAATACATGAGTGGATTCCCATAGGTTATGCCAGCACAGTGCTGTTATTACAATAAGGGATTTGGTATGCTTCCTTTCTTCTTATTCTCAGTGGTTGTGTGCACTGGCTTTCCTTCTCTGAGAAAGGAATGTATGATTTATAAATTCTTTGTATTGTTCACGATTGTATAAGTGTTGCACCTAGTGTAAATGGAAAGAAAGTCTGCACTGAAGAGGTTGCTTTTTTACATATATACACTTCTGAGCCAAGTTTTGATTTAATGTCTTGTTGTGCTAAATACTGAAAGAGACGTAGAACATCACTTATTTTACTCTTTAAGCTTATATGTAGGAACATTTTTTATTCCTGCACACATAGAACACAGCAGCATTTTTCTGACCTAGTCTTGGTCAATGGGACTAAAATCAGATAGGCCAATAATGTGTCATTTTATTAATTTTGTTGTAATCCCCCAGTTTCATCACCAGGGTGCTGTAGCCACGAAGCTTCTCTTACATTCTGATAATTGTCTCTTAAAGTCAAGAGGCCATGAAATCACACATAATTAAACTTGCACAGCCACAGCATCTTACAGGTTGCACAGTGGTAGAAATGCATAAACCAACATATGTAGTGTATAAATTCATACAGTGCCATAGTATAAATACCACTTGTTAGTACCAGCACTTGTTAGTAGGAATGTAGAAAGTCCCACAGGATTTCATGTCATACAGGACATTTGGAGATGTATACAGAGGACACGCAGTTTTCCAGGAGCCAGTGAGCAAGGAGACATTCTAGAGGCTTGTGGATGAACCCTGTCTTTTGGCAGTCTTATAAAAACTATGATTACCATTCTATTTAGGGGAGTGCGTGTTATTCACCAAAAGACTTTCAAATATTCAACAGTGTTCTCAATTTCCTTTATAAACTGGTAATTGTTGACAAAGGTGTCATTTTAGAGTTGATTGAGGTTTCTTCAGAGAAAAACGCAGAGGTTTTTTTTTCTGGGTAGATTCAGGAACGTTTGTTCCCACAAAATGCTTTTAATCCCTCTTTTCAAAACCCAAAGCTAGTTCTTCAAATCAGGGCGGTAATTCTTTGATATTTGGCAGGGGTAGGGACTAATGGTCCCTTGAGATCCATTCCGACCAACTTTTTCATGATTCTTTGGTAGGTCTATTACTCTTTTATTTGAATCAGAAGCTCAGCTTTTGAAGCTGCTTTGGATAGATTCCACTTATGGAATCACAGTCAGGATACCAGATTGAGGCCAAGTTGGAAATTCCTGTTGAGACAAGAGGTTGATGTTTTAGTGGCTTTGCCTTGTGTATGTTTCACATACTTTCCATGTAATCCCATATTTTGGTAACTTCTGTCTCAGATGAAATATTTACTATATGACTCAGAAAAAATGTTTGAGAAGATTTTCAGTCTCTAACAGTAGCTGACACCAGGACAGGCCTCATAAATATCTTGCATTCTGGGGCCTTGAATTTCTTTCTAGTTATTACTTTCCTCCTGTAATTATTAGTATGCAATTTATCTATGAGAAATTTCAGGGAACAAGATTCTTTGTGTTTCTTTGAAAGGAGTAATAAAGGTTATTTAAGTTCTATTTGTTCATTTTTATCTTTCTGTTCATTTTTATATTTCCCTTTTTACTTTGGGGTGGTGGCTTGCAAACATCTGAACACTGGTTATCTCTTGAGAACAAGCTGTCTATCACCAATAATTTTTGGTTTTAAGTACAAATGTCTCTTCTGAGAGAAACAGGTTGAAGTTAATTGATGTTCTCAGTTACAGATGAAATTATTGAATACTGGCTTATCACAACTACCCCACGTGAGAGTAGAATCTCCTCTGCCTAAAATTAATTCTTGCGTGTCGTTCAGTACTGCAATTCCCACGTCCTTAATTTTCGTTTAAATCCTCTGCACATAGAATTTCATTAAGGCTACCATGCACAGGCATCAGAAGGATCTCCACAGTACTGTAACCTGATAGTTTTGACCCATTAGTCCTTGAAGCTTCACTTTCCCTGTTGTTCTATGATACCTTGTAAGCACAGGTCATGAAGTTCTAGAGAAATACCATTGCATTGCTGAAAGCACATGAAAATGCATAATTATTACATCAGAGATAACACATAATTCCTGTTTATTACTGATTATTTTGATTAGTTCCTCTTTCTCAACTGGTAAAGTTCATGGCGATATGTATTTGTGAGTGTACAGCATATCTACAAATACATTTATTTAAAGGATGACTGTTTCCCTAGCTTTATGGATTGACTCATAAATTACATAATATATTAAGATATTATGAGTGCCTGTAAAGGACCTCATTTGACATAAAATGCCTGACACACCATGCACATAAGATACCACTCTGAATTTCTAAACCTAACATGTAAGAGAACTTCAACACACAAACACTTGTTTATTTAGACAATGAGATATTTAGTGTTTCATGCCACTTTGCTGAAGTCTGATGATGAAACATCAGAAAGTTGTTACATAGGTATCACAAGTAGTAATTTATTTGAGACGTCTGTATTCATTCATGTAAATGGAAAGTTCTTCAGGAATGCATTAATAAAACCTGTCCTCTCTAGCTCTGTGAAGCTTGTAGATGTCTTTACCTTGTCAGTTTTGTTAGAAATCATCTTGGAGAAGTTATTAGGACAGTGTAATGAAGTGGGTCTTGTTTCTTCAAGAAATTATGCTAATTTTTGACCACTGAAATGTAGTGTGTAAGCAGTGTTCTATAAACAGTGCATTTGTTTCTTCTTTAGCGAATATAAGCATGTTGTACTATTAAAAATACATAGTTAAGATACATGAAATAAGATTATTGAAGTGTTTTTCCATTCAGGAAGTAATTTTTTTGCTGAAGTGCTTTATAAATTCGTGTTACTTCTTGTCTGTGTTGTCCAGCTGCCAGTTTACCACTAATTTGCTTGTGCAGCAACATCTCTGTTTTGTTCCCTGTATGGAGATGCAGAAATCATGACAGTCTGTCTTCCAAACTTTCAAGAAAAAGATAATAGGTTAGCTAAACTTCTTCTTTGCAGCTTTTCTAGTAGGAGTTTGCAGCAAGGCAGGTTGCATTACAATGTTGAACATAAGTTCTTTCATTAAGAGAAGAAAAGCCGAGGGCTAACAGTAAGAAAGGCTGAGGGACTCGCGTGTCCTGACATTTCAACTAAATGCATCAGCTTTTATGAAGAACTACTAGCATCTTATACTATACTATATGGAAAGAAGAAGAATATAGAAGATTAAGAAACAACTTTTTCTAGGAATATTTCAGTAAACAATATTAGTAAAATATGAATTAGAGTGAATACAGGATAAACACAAATTGGGAGTTTTTCAGTGATTTCTAATTGAAAGTAAGACTGAATATGATAAAAAATAATTTAGAAATTCCCTTCAAGGAAGTATCCATAAATCCAAATAAAAAGATTTTAACTTGCATAAGTGTGATTCTTAGAACTGCCTAAAATGATTTTAGAAAATTTCATAATCATGTCCTTTCCTCATGGTACTTTTAGTAAAGTTAGAGATCCCAGAATTAGACAAGATGCTTGAAGAATTTTGAGTTTAGCTCTGAACAAAAAGTCAGTTTGGACATTATTTTATCTAAACTAGTTACCCATTCACCTCAACTTTAGACAAAATGGTGCCTAAAAGCTAGAGTCACAGTTGATGTAGAGTGATATAATCCTAATCTGTTTTTCTTCAGATGAGACTCCAGATCAGATTGCAAAATTCAAGGCAATTTCTGTTACCACGACAATTTTATCCATTGCCTGGAGGTTTTAATACTTTAGTTGCAGACATTTAATGCGAGTTGAATCTGAATATTATTTTATTAAATGGAGAGACATTTTTTAAAACGAGTCATAGATTAAAACTATGTACTAGGAGTCCAAGTATTAATTAAAAAGAATGTGCCAGATTTGGTGGTGCAAAAATACCATAATGATGCACAATTATTATAGGATAAGAATCTTTTCTGGCAGAAGACACATTTCTTGGATTTTCATGTTAATGCTGAAAGCAGCAAGGACTGTCATGATTAGTGGTTGGTAATTTAATCTCAAATTGCAGGAGACATGTTAGATGAAATTTTGAAAACCTTGGGACTCAGAGAATTTGTGTTTCTTGTGCATGTAAATTAAACCTATTGGAGCCTTTTTAGTAAATTTTAATTGAGAAAATTCAAGAAAAAGCAAGACCTACAAGTTAGGATGGTAAAACTACCATTTTGAAATGAAAATTCTTTAATTACTATTAATCATCATTCCCCACATTCGCCACCCTGACCCCCAAATTTCTTTAGCATTTTTTGGCACAAAACATTTCCCTTATTGTAGTAGATGATCATATTTTCATGTCAAAACAACTTGATTAAGACAGAATAGTATGTTCTATGAAGTGTATCAAACCCAGTTCTGGTCAACAATCTTATATTTCTTTAAATAGGTGTTTCTTTGTGCAAGGTATTTCCTTCTAGACTATAGAGAGGGATTTTTTAATCATTTTCTACATAGTTATGAGTAGTAGTAATAGTACCATTATTGAATTAGTCTGTCACATGTGACCAAAGGCTTTCTACTGTTGCCTACATCTTAATTCTGGAGCTGTATAAATAAGCCATCAAATGTTTGAATTACTGTAGTTATACCATTATTTTTTTTTCCTGAAGGATCAACTTCTCTTTCCATTTATTGTCAAATCTTGCCTTCATGGGATAAAAATTATAGTGTATCTGCCAAAAGTGGTAAAGGCCACTACAGTCCCTGGTATGGAGTTAAGTTTTGGATTTGTGCTGAACACAGGGTTGATAATATAGAGATGTTTGTGTTATTGCTTGGCAGTGCTTACACAGAGCCAAAGCCTTTTCTGCTTTTCAGAATTCCACACTGGCAAGGAAGTTGGGAGTACATGGAAGGTTTGAAGGAGACCCAGCTGGGACAGGTGACCCAAACTGACCAAATGGGTATTCCATACGAGATGACACCATGCTAAGTATGTAAAGTGGGAAGAAGATGGTGGGAGGGGAGGGACATTAGGATTGATGGCATTTGTCTTCCCAAGGAACTGTTACACATGATGGAGCCCTGCTGTCCTGGAGATGGCTGAACACCTCCTGTCCATGGGAAGCAGTGAATTAATTCCTTGTTTTGCTTTGCTTGCGTGTGCAGCTTTTGCTTTCCCAATTAAACTGTCTTTATCCCAACCTAGGAGTTTTCTAGTTTTTACCCTTCCAATCATATCCTCCATCCTGCTGGTGAGGGACCAAGTGAGTGGCTCTGTGGGGCTTGGTCACTGGTTGTGGTTAAACCACAACAACTGAAAATCACAAATATTACTACTTCTATACAGATGACAAGAATCAGCAGTTTTTCCTTTTGAACTGATGGCAAAACTGTCTGGAAATTTTCAAGTGGCATAAAACCAAGAACATGAGTCTTGAAATCTGTTGGGCCATGGCACAGTGTTAACATTCATCCCATGATTCGTTCTAACAGCATTGTACCGTACCTTCTTCAAACCACCTCAAAATTTCCGATCAGGTACTGTTGCAAACTACTCAGAAACAAAAGTGAAGTAAAAAAATGTGATCAGCATTTAGCACCTGAAATAATTTGAGGCATAAAACAAAACCTATATTTGGGCTAGAAGTTGACTTATCTAAAATTTACAGATGCATTTGCACATAAATTAAACATGACCAGATTTTGACACAATCATATGTCTTTGTCTGTAGTAATGGACAGAAAGGTGTGAGGTTAATGGGCACTATATCCTTTCCACAAAGAGATGTACAGATGGTAGTGCTTAAAAATCTCTTTGATCAAAGTCTCTTTAAGGAGAGCTTTTCTTTATGTGAAAAAAAACCCCAACAAAACAAACCAAAAACCAGCACAGGGCTTCAGGCCTCACTTATGCCCTTAGGTGGAGCTGAAATGGCAACCTAATACCTGTCCCTCTGTCAGGGGACAGATTCATACTGCTATTAACAGCTTGCTGTAGATAATGGTATACTAAAGTCTAAAGAATGAGAGCTTTTTTTTCTGTAAATGGCTTTGTTTTCCTAGCTGAAACAGAGATTATTGACATTCCATGTTAAAATATCTACTTGACAGAAGTTGTATGCTACAATCAGTACTTTGAATTGAGACAAAGAATGTCAAAATCTTGGCCAATTAATGAAATTTGAATTAGCTGCTTTGAATGTGAATTTGAATGTGATATGTTCTAAGGTTCCCTGTGCCTCTTGACATTTCCTCACAGACAGTTAGATATCCTTTTTTTCCCTTGAAATTCTGCTTCAATTCATTCGTGTTTAAAATGTGTTGAAATTGAATCCTTTTTAAGCCATGAATGCAAGAGCAGAAGGAATGCATTGTATCTTCTCTGAAGAAACTAGTCTGAATTACAGATCTTGGCCCAGAGGCTGGTCTGCAGCCTGTGGACTTATGGGAGAAAAATGCTTAAATGTCATGGAATGCTTTTCATCGATATCTGAAGGCTTCTTTTAGCCTGAGATGTGAAGGTCCTGACATCTGTAACAGGAAATAAGAAAGATCAGATTTTTCAGTAATTTCGGGTTTTTTGGAACCTCCTGCATGAATTATGATTGGGAAAAGGGAAATATAACTCCTATTTTTAAAAAGGTGAAAATGGAAGAACTGGAAAACTATAGAGCAGTCAGTCTCATCTCTGTGCGTGGCAGGATCATGGAGCAGATTCTCCTGGAAGCTATGCTTAGGCACATGAAAACCAAAGAGGTGATTGGTAATAACCAACATGGCTTTACCAGGGGCAAGTCATGCTTGACAAATTTGGTGGCCTTCCACGAAGGGGACACAGAATTTGTGGATAGGGGCAGAGCAACTGATATGATCTACCTGGACTTGTGCAAAGCATTTGACACTGACTTGCACAACATCCTTGTCTCTAAATTGGAGAGACATGGATTTGGTGCGTGGACCACTCAGTGGACAAAGAACTGTCTGAACAGTCACACACAGAGAGTTGTGGTCAGCAGCATTGAAAATAATGTTATTATGGCTACTGAAAACAGCAGTGAAGAGCAAGGATAAAAACATGCTATGCTTTCTTTTTGATGATAACAAGTATTTTGACTTCCTCTTTCCTGTGAGAAATGTGATATACTCATTGCTTAAGTAGCAAACCTGTGAATATGGATTTGATGGGTGGACCACTCAGTGGATAAAGAACTGGCTGGATGGTCGTAGGCACAAGGCTGTGGTCAGCTGCTCATTGTCCATGTGGAGGCCAGTGAGGAGTGGTGTCCCTCAGGGGTTGGTGCTGGGGCTGATACTGTTCAACATCTTTGTCAGCGACACAGGCACTGGGATTGAGTGTACCCTCAGCAAGTT
>NW_008655561.1:0-3757 GCF_000695815.1 Acanthisitta chloris
GACTTGAAGTGGGACAAAAAAATGACTAAAAGTAGCTTTTGAAGAACCAAGATTTTGAGAGACCTGGTGGTGTTCAAGGGGGCTCTGTGATTCACTGCAGACTCCAATCTTGTATGAAAGTAGCTTTTGAAGAACCAAGTTTTTGAGAGACCTGGTGATGTTCAAGGGGTCTCTGATTCACTGCAGACTCCAATCTTGTATATGTCTTGAAAAACATTAAAATAAGTCACATACTTAGAGCACCTAGGCCCAGAGAGATATAAATGCTGGGTTTTTTCATTCCTGGTGCATGTGTTTTAGAGTGAAGTCAAATAGAGAAGGTAGCTGAAAATCCAGGGAGTCTAAATGGATGCTGGTTACACTGTGAATAATAGAGTGATTACCAGAGTGCCAATGTACCTTCTCTTCATAACCAAGTATAAGAGGCTAGAAATTGAGGCTAATATCTCATATGTCTGCATTTGTAGCATTTAACACGACACATATAGGCTTCTTAGTTCTAGAAAGAAAAAGCATCTGAACAGCACAAGAGATCTTGTGCACGATGTGTCCATGATTATGATATGTTGGGGCCTAGCAATTGATCCTGTTGCAAGGTACCAGAAGTCATGGTAATCTGGTGATAGTATTTGTCAATATAATTTTTGTAGAACCCTGGTTTGGGTTGGAATAGAGTTAATTTTTTTCAAAGTAGCTGGTACAGTGCTGTGTTTTACAGGTTTAGTATGCAATTAATGTTGATAACACACTGATGGTTGAGTTGTTGCTGAGCAGTGCTTACCCTAAGTCAAGGACTTTTCAGTTTCCCATGCTCTGCCAGGGAGCAGGTGCACAAGAAGCCAGGAGGGAGCATGGCCATGACAGCTGACCCAAACTGGCCAAGGGGATAGTCCAAAGCCTAGAACATTATCCTCAATATATAAACTGGGAGGAATTGGCTGAGACCCACCAATTGCTCATGGAGGACAGGCTGGGCATCTATCAGTGGGTGGTGAGCAACTGTATTGTGAACCACTTGTTTCTCTTGAGGTTTATTCCTCTTTCTCTCTCTCTCTCTCAACCTCCCCTTTTCATTACAAGTACGACCATTATTATTATTACTAGCAGAAGTATATTTTATTTTGCTGCAATTCTTAAACTGTTTGTTTAAAATATTTTGTTGCAATTCTTAAACCTACAACTTTCACCTCTTCTTTCCCCTTCTCCTCCCCAGTAGGGTCAGAGCAGGATAATGAGGGAGTGGCTGTGTAGTACATAGTTGTTGGCTGGGGCTAAGCCATGAAATAGGGTTAGTAAATTTTTAAACTAGGGCTAAACCATGAAATAGGGTTAGTAAATTTTTAACAGCATATGAGGCTTTGGGGAAAGTACACCAGACTTTGGTATCAACAAAGTTCTCTGAAGCAACTAGCTTTTTAAAAACAGTAGTACACCAGACTTTGGTACCAACAAAGTTATCTGAAGCAACTAGCTTTTTAAAAACAGTTTAAAAAACAATCATGGTATTCACAAAATAAAGAAATAGTAATATCGACATTGAGGTCCCTTATTTTTCTTCAAATATACCATATAGTTGTTGTATACACATAGAAAACAAGCAGAAATATCAAAGAATCATGGAATCGTTTGAGTTGAATGGAACCTTTAGAGATCATCTAGTCCAATGTCCCTGCTGTGTACTGAAAGTTTTATTCAAATTGTGAAGTAAGAGTCAGAAGTTTGAAAATGCTAGAAAGAAGTTTGCTCATGCAGCAGTTTTACCTGTGTATGAAAAAGCTGGAAGTTACTAATTAACATTCAGTAGAAGCTGAGCGTTCCCATTAAGCTAATTTAACAATACTAAAGATTGAATTGTATTTTTTTCAAAATAGCTGATTAGCACTGGTAGAGTGCTCTTAAAGGCAAGTAGGTCTTGAGGAAGTACTTTCCTACTCCTATCAGCACTTTCAGACATGGATTCATGACCTGTTTCTTTTACTTCTGCGTTATGCAGGATGGACTTTGTAAGGATTTATCATGCACACATTAAATGCCTGAGCAATCTTTACCCTTGTAACCAACACCTATTTTTCTCATCCCATTCCTACTGGAGATTTCATATCAAGTACAGCAGCTTATTGTCTCACATTATCTCTCTTTTTATGGCATTTAAGTAATAGTATCTTCACTCTTTAAATCCTTCTGCTTTTTGAAGTTCTAGTAAACCACTTACATGAAGTGAAGAGAATCTATTAAAGGTGTTAAGTGTTAGCTTTGGGCACTGAAAGTGGAACAGGAGTGTAGAATATAAGAACACAGGATTGTAAGGGAGAACATACTGATTACAGGCTACTTATAATTGCCACTCTTTTGGTAGCTTCACTTCAATGACTACATGCTCTGCAGTGGTCATACTGTACTTCCCCACAGTGATTTGTCCAAATTACACTCATTCTCTTCACCAGCTTTTCTGCATGTGCACAAAATGGAGAGATGGAATCACTTGCATCCCACCCGGCTACTGTAGCCCTGTGATGTTTATGAAAGGAGAGTTTCTGACAGTGGAACAATCCATAAACAGGGAGAAACAAACACCCTGAAACATGGAGGTCACATAGATCCAGACATAGTCATTACATATAGTTGTCATCCCTAGAATGAATCAGAGGTAACACTTCTGATACCAGCATTTCTGGTCTGTAAGTCTTTCTTTGGGTCAGGCCCGAGGTAGAAAGTGCTGTAAAATCTTGCTCTTTGTCTGCCAAATGATGCCAGTTATTATTAGTGGTATAATAGCAGGAGACATCTGACTTTGAATGGCTGTCCAGTCTCAAGTAACAACATAAGTCTGAGCTAAATTCTCTAGCCTGACTGAGCCCTTATACCAGTGTGTGAGGGTAGCAGCAAAGCTCCAGTGAAGGCAGCAGGAGAGTCTCTGGCCCTACTGCCACTGGAGCATTCCGTGTGAGAGTCTCTGAGGTGCATGTGTCCAGCTGTTTCTGGCCACAGACAGCAAACAATGCCTTGGGAACTCTTACTAGTAAAGCCCTGGCCAAGTCCAAAATGGTTTTAATCGTCTCTGGGCTTGGGGCATGAATGGAACTTGTCTCAGAAGGCAGAATGTTGTAATGGAGACCTTGACAGCTTCTTTCTTCGTGCACGAGTATAAACATTCACATCTTGACTTTAAAATAAAGTGACAAGAGATGATCTGCTTAAAGTGTCACGTTTCTACTGGCAGTGGTAGTGTGCAACTAGTGAAGTGCTTTTCTTCTGACTATGTCTCATTGCTGAAAATCTGCAGGGGGAGTAATTAGAAAAAAACTGTCAACACAAATGATGTTTAAGGCCCATGCTAATAGCTCACTTGTCCCATCTGCTTAAGAAAATCATCCCTCCAGTAAATTCATTTTTAATTTGAAGAAGAACCCTGGTTTAGTCACACCACAGTCATTTTTAATTATGTTACTGAGACTGTGTTGGGTTTTTCTTGCCCTTCTGGGCTGGTGCTCTGTTTCCTCATCAGTACTGACTCTCACAGACTCTTCATTAGGAAGGCAGACTCAAAACACAATCCATGAAGCAGATGCACTACCCTTTTTTTTTAAATGTAGGATGGGTTTCTTCCTAGAAATAAACTCATCTACTTTTCCAGGATGGGTTTTTTTCCTAGAAATAAACTCATCTACTTTTCTCAGTTCCCACCTGTCACACATAGACACTTTTAGCATCTGTTGGCATTAGGAAGCTATAAATTGGAGTATCTGGGGTACAAAAT
>NW_008655561.1:3785-8942 GCF_000695815.1 Acanthisitta chloris
GATGGGAATAAAAGGAATATTTAAAAGAAGACAGTAAGGGAAAGAATGGTGAATGTATGTATACGTTGTCTTCTAAATAAAGATGACAAGTAACCAGTTAGAGATACATTAAGACTCCTGTACTCTCAGAAAAAAGTAAAAGTGATGGCTACCAAACTCCAGCAGTCTCAACAGATATTTGGATCTCACCAGGCATATTGCATGGGTGCCTACTGGAAAAAAAACAGCATTCAAAACCTGAGAAATTTTAAGTGATCTCCTGCCTATCTTCAGTTGGAATGCTCTGTGTGGATTAAGCTGTTGTACATGGAGAGCATATTTGCACTAGGCTTTTGATCATTAGATGGTCAGCAGTAGCATTCACACAGCTAACTCTCTCCTACTGCAGTCCAAAGATTATCCTCCACCATGATTACAACCTGCTCTGCAATAAAGTCTGCTCCACAGGAAGGTATCTCGTCAGTGTGACTGATGATCCCCCTGCATAACAGAGTATTTCCTTTGGAGTGCTATGGGAAATGCAATAGAAGGCAATCAAATGCATCTGGATTTGAGGGATTAGTGGGCACAAGGAGAGAATCAAGATCCCAGATTTTGTGATTCCTTTCAATGTATTGTATGATTGGTCATTTCTTCCCTGCCTATTGTTGTTTCCCAGCTACTACCTTGTGCTGCTTTGCCAATGACTGCAAAAATGCAGAGATTTGTGAGGTGGTAGTTAATTTCTTTACAAGAGAAAGGATTCTAGCTTTGCATACTAACCAGTGCACAGCTAAGAATATTCTTAGTGTCCTGATCAGCAGCATCTTCCCCACAGGCAGCTGCAACAGTGAAAGCAGGAGAATGCTGGGGAGCAATTTATTATTGACTTGTCTTCCTTGATGCAGTACTTTTTCTGATTTTAGTTAGTAGGAAGAGGTACAGCCTGAAGGTGTCACATAATGTCATAAACTGCGAGCTACTTTCTCTCCCTGTTTAAAGATGTCTAGTCTGAAGAAAGGAACTGAATTAAACCTGGATTTTGATCCTGAAAAATAATTTAATTTCAAGAATTTTTAAACTAAGACAAGGTGCTAAAAAGAGGTGCAATTGAAGGACTGAAAACTGTTACAGTTTTAGGACAAGACTCCAAACTGTTGAACAGTCCTTTGTGCAGTGAGCAGTTTTATCCAGCATAAAAGAAGGGAGAGAATCTCACTGAGAGTTCACCAGCACTACACAGATTTTCTCAAGAATAGTAATAAGCGATGTGGTTGAAGATGCCTTAAGCTACTTTTCATAAAAGAAGAACTGAGTTTATTATATTAAGCCACTAACTTGTTAAAACTTGGTTGTGATATTTTCTTTATATTTTGCATTGTGTTTCAGGAAATACCTTGTGACTAAGGTTATGAATATGAAATTAATAATTCATGCTATATCATGGAGCATTATGATTTTTAATAAAACTTGAAGCTTATTTATGCAAGGGAAGTATGCTTTCATATAGTGCAATGAGTGTTTCTCTCGAAGTTTTAAAAATATTTTACTAGAAACATGCAGATCATATTTCAACAAAGCCAAGTACTTTATATAAATGTGCAAACAAGAGTTCATCATTGTAAATAGTTCACAGAAGTGCAGACATGAAACAGCAATATGAGAAGACCACACTAGCCAAGATTTTAAAAATATATTTATTATCTAGAAGCATAAGTGCTCACACCTTTGCCCTTGTAATTTCAAGTCAAATACAACTGTGCACGTCTCTCTGCTTTCCTGGTCTTTTCTGGTTTGGACCCCCACCTTGTTTTGTGCATTCAGAGCTGCTGTGCTCCTTACCTTAAACTGAGGTCTGTGGAGGAAGGTAGTTGTGAATCATTGGGACCAGAAGGCCAAGTTATGAGGTTATGGTTCAGGAAATAACCTCCAGATTGTGACAAGATTCTGCGTCACCAGCTCCTGTGTCAGGTTGAGGCTCTGCTTACTCTGCTTCTTAGTTCAGAAAGGCACCGGATAATTCTGACCTTTTTGGTTTAACAGGACCTCTGTAAACAAGTCTTCCTTTCCTGTCTGACCCCTCAAACAGGTTGATAAAGACCCTCTCCTTACAGGCTATGCTTTGTTCAAAGCCCATGGAAAGACTGAAAAGCAACAAACAACCAGATTTGTATTCTTACCTCCTATAATATTGAACACAAGTATTTTCCCTATAGCTTGGAGATGCTAGTGCCTGGAGACTTCCCAGTTTTGGAAGATCATGGAAGAGATTACTTCCATGGTGGGTGGCCTGGGGTTTTATTGTAATTGCTGACTAAGAGGGTCAGCTCAGTTTAAATGTGACTGGACTAGACAGTGGCTAGATGCCCTGGATAAAAACTGAGCAACAAGAGAGAAGGACATGAACTACCAGAGCAGAATATGATCTATGGCATTATAAAGATTATTGGAACATGACAGAAGAGCTATTGTGGTGATAATGCATTCATTGTAGAGGATGTGCTGCTTTGGAAACGGAGAAATGGAAGCTAAAGCAGTAGGTTAACACATACGTTTATAGAAGGGCTATTAAGAATTAGAAAAGAAGCATGATAAAATCAAGCTGGCTAAAATAAAAAGCATCAAATTATTTATCCAGAGGGTGCCCAGTAAAAATATTGCTACTAGAATAATATTGGGAGTCTGGTACAAAGTCCTGTGTCAAATTTGGAAATTAGTAAGATTTACCTAGAGCTTTAGAAGAATAAATACTAACTGGAGCTGATTTCTGAAAAGCAGACTGGAGAATAAGTTCTGCTGATAATGGCAGAGAATCACAGACATTACCTCAGTGCTACAGGTCATAGGATTTTGGTTCTTATTTGAGATAGACAGGCTTTTCCTTACATAGCTACTCTCACACAAGTTGGAGCCAAGAAGGTTTGATGGCAGAGAGTTGTTCTTGAGCACAGATAGCTTGCTAGCGAGACGGGCATGACAATAGGCCCAGGGAACACGACAAACAGGGCAGACAAACAGGACATGGCATGGCAGCTGGTGTGGCAGGACATGAGGAGGAGCCTGTAGGGAGGTCACAGGAAAGCCTGCTGACCCTAAGGGGGCCAACAGAGTAGCAGAACCATAGAGCAGCAGATAGGAGCAACAGTTAATGCTGAGAGGAACAAAGAAGACCCTTCTCCCCAGTCTTAGTAGTCTGAGCTCCCAATGTTATGGCTATGATATGCCATAGAGCTTGTTCCCCAGCAGCTGTTGGAGTTGCTGCACCAGTGATGTCAGAGGCTTCCACCCAAACAGATCTCCTTTTTCAGGGTTATAAAAATAGCTGTTCAAAATCAGCATTGGTGACTGGCTCATAGATGCATTTTTTGCTGTTGTAACTATAACCAGCTGCTTTGCTAAAACTGACACTGATTTATTAATTTATCAGATCAGAGGAACATCTGTAACAGCTTGTCCTCTTCCTCCTTAGTATTATCTTCAAGTTCATAGTCAGGTGTCACAGACATTCTCACTAAATTAACTATACACTACGGTCTTGGTAAGAAATCCATTTGGGTTTGCAAGACATTTTCCCCTCATTACTGTTGGATCAGGCTGAGCTGGACTTTGCAGAGATGGCATTCGGCATCTGTCCATACCATAAGCCATACTGTGCTCTATTCTTAGAAAGTATTCTAAATGTTTCTTGAGGACAGGAATGTCTAAATCCACAGAATTTATCTAAGAAGGAACATTTCCTGGAAATACTTTGTGGATGGAAACACTGGAAACCTTTTACAAATAAAATATTCTGTATCTGTAAATTCCACAAAAAGAATGCATGGTGTCCTTCCTGGTATTAGAATATGAACACTTTCCCAGTATTTAAACACTCAACCGTGAAATTGGCTAACTGTAGCTAAACACATTTTTATCATTCTTTAATGAAGAAAAATTCCAAAAAGAAAGGGTATGGCCAATCTGTCATCTGGTAAAATGTGTGACATTTACTATTTGGTGTTCATGTTACATGCCAGGAAGTTTAAGAAACGCTGGCATTGAACGTAGGTGTGCAGTTCTATAACATGGCCAGACATACATCTGCTACCTGATGACGAAAATGAGCATTTTGATCTCATTGTGAATGTGTGAAGTAATGGGAAAAGGGCTGTATTTTTGGTGAAGGACGGTGGCAAAGGACTTGGCTCCCAGAATAATTAATTTGCTCCATGATTTTATTGTAAATCATAATAGATGGTCTCAAAAAAAAAAAAAAAAAAAAAGCATGTTGGCTGAGACAGGGTGAATTCTTGCACAATAGGTTTGTTTCAGAAGCACCAAGTTTGGGCAGTCCTCTACTTACAACAATCCAGGAACATCCATACTATAGAGAACAGTATTAGACATAACAATTGCGATGTTTGTGCAGCTGAACATTTGCAACTGAAGAACTTGTGGCACGGGTCTAGTGAATATAATGTCTTCCCAGAAACTAAAAGTAATAATGCTGACACACAAATGAGTCATAGACAGAAATGGGAAAAAAGAAGGAGAGAGACAGAGAACAAATATTCTTTCTGCAATATCTTGCACATAATAGTAACAACATCTTGGGTGGATACGACACAATACAATGGTAATCACTCTGTGTGTATTTCTTATGAATTCATATTTGCCTCTTCAAAACTTTTTAGCTCAGGATGGTAGCAGCAACTGGTACCACAGATAGAATTTTTCAGCAGGTGAGGACACCTAGACTTGGATTTTTCCTCAGTGTGTGAGTCTCATCTGCACATCTGTGGCATCTTCACTGATAAATTGCTGGTACTTTGAGAGAATACTTTTGCAGAATACTTCCTGCAAAAGCAGCAATTAGTGGCTTAAGACCAGTTGCTGGATGTGCACCACTAGATTCCAGATTAGCATGCCATGATCTTGACAGATTTTTGTGACTCCTTTTGGTTTGTGTATTGGTACAACCATAACTGATTATTCTACAAATGTGACTAATTCAAGAACATATTATTGTGCACACAAGCTCAGTATAGTTCTCCATGG
Source organism: Acanthisitta chloris (assembly GCF_000695815.1). NCBI lineage: Eukaryota > Metazoa > Chordata > Aves > Passeriformes > Acanthisittidae > Acanthisitta > Acanthisitta chloris. Next base: position 8,802 of record NW_008655561.1, read on the forward strand.
ATTGATATGGTACACTGAAGGTGCAGTTCTGCCTTTCATGAAAATTGGTTTGGCTGTTGGATGCAGCTGAAATAACACTGATAATTTTTTATAAGTTCTTAGTTTTTCAGGAAACAGTATAAAGAACTCAGTGACAATGTT
>NW_008655561.1:8995-18283 GCF_000695815.1 Acanthisitta chloris
GGATGATTTAGACTGGGAATGATAGGTAGGGGTAATCTAGCCCAGCTCTCACTCAAAGGTTTCTTTTGGCAATAGTTGTTGTTTTTTTTTTGTAATCGTATACCTTCATTACAAGGTTTACATCATACTCTCCAGGATCTTGTCCAATCCAGTATTGAGTGATTGTCTTAAGAAATAGAGATTGATACTTAATTAGCCTATTTTAATATATCTTTCTGATGACTGATATAGCAATAAGATTCATTCTTTCTGCAAAGAATCCACAGAAAATATTCACCTCACATTTCTGACAGTGTTCATGTCTATACCACTCACAATTTTTGAAAATGAGGCAATGGAAGATGCCTCTTCAGAGGCGATATAGTTAACTTTCATTTCATTCTGATGTGCACTTATTACCATCGTAATGAGCATTTCAGAGATCCTCAAGATTCCTTGGATATGATAACACTGCTTTACTCATTGTCAGATGAAGCACTGATGCCCATAAATGAGAATCTTTGAAATAATATGCTTCAGACTGTCAACCTTTGATGACCAAACTAAAGCACTGAAGTTGTTCTTTTTGCAGAAATAACATTGATCATTTTTGAATCTCTATATGGACTGCTATATGGTCTGACTAGAAATTTGGACAACTGATCTTGCCTGTTAATGTTGTTAAAGATTGAGTTCCTGATTGTATTGAAATCAATTGTCTTTCAAATCATGAAAACCAGCATTTAGATTATTGCTATAATGAGACTTTTCTTAGTATGTAGTGATACTGATACAGTGGTTCAGGCTTTTTCCTAAACAATTACAAATGATAAATTAGGCTCAAGAAAAAGATGGTGCTGAATATCAAAAACAAGACAATTATGTATCTTGTCATTGAGAAAATCACCAGTTACAATGCTCAGTGATGCAGAGCAACTGAGCAATATAAGCAGCAATGTCCTTATCAGATTCTAAGTTTCACCTGTGAAATTGAAGTCTCTAGACATTGATGGATAGGGCAGACATGAAATGCATCTTTGGCAAGGCTATGACTTTATCCTATGGCCTTTACTTACTGCACTTGATTTGCCTATCATCTTAGCAATTATCTTGCTCACAGAATAAGCAGAAAACAGTCTGTTCAGGGGCTTGTCTCTTGTTTGCTTTAAGATAATGTGATAGTCTTTCTGAACAAGAAGCTAATGCAGGCTGACTAACATTAGCCTATCCTAAGACTGCCATCTTAGATAGCAAGAGGCAGGCACATTAATTTAGATTCTGAAGTGGCAATACTGCCATCTTAGATAGCAAGAGGCACACACATTAATTTAGATTCTGAAGTGGCAATTGTTTTATCTCAAGTTGGTAAAGTCACACTCAGTATCATTCTGTACTGTTCCTAGGAATGGCATAAGAAGTTCTGCTTGTTATCATTAGCTTGTAAACCTTTCTATGAAAAATTTGAAGGCATATTTATGAAGCACAATTGTTTGGGTCTTGAGTGCACTAATAGTCTTTAATTTCCTTGAAAAACATTTAGGTTTCCCACACCTACCTACCATCAATGGGCCCAAGAGCCCCATTTCAGCTTAGCTGTTGGTCTTCAGTACCTGTCTGAGCTCTGTCATAGGAGTACCTGTCCTCTGCTCAGCCTCCATGTGGATCATAGCATCACAGAATGCTAAGGGGTTGGAATGGACCTTAGAGATCATCCAGTCCCAAACCCCTCTGCCCTGCACAAGGACACCTCCCACTAGACCAGGTTCCTTGAAGCCCCATCCAGCCTGGCCTTGAACACTGCCAGGGGCATCCATAATCTCCCAGGGCAGCCTGTTCCAGTGTCTTACCACCCTCACATTAAAAAAATTCTTCCTAATATCTAATCTAAACTTCCCATCTTTCAATTTATACGCATTACTCCTTGTCCTATCAATACAGTTCCAAAAAAAGAGTCTCTCTAAAGCTTGCTCGTAGGCTCCCTACAGATACTGGAAGGTTGCTGTGAGATGCCCATGCAACCTTCTCTTCTCCAGGATGAACAGCCCCAACTTTCTCAGCCTATCTTCATAGGGAAGGTGCTCCAGTTCTCTTATCAACTTTGTATCACTCCTCTGGACTTGCTCCAACAGTTCCATGTCCTTCTTATGCTGTGAACAAACAGAACTTTTCACAGTACACCAGGTGGGGTCTCATGAGAGCAAGTCGGGGTGTGAATCACCTCCTTTGACCTGCTGTCCGTGCTCCTTTTAGATGCAGCCCAGGATATGGTTGGTTTTCTGGGTTGTGAGTGCATGCTGCAGCTCATGTTGAGTTTTTCGTCAACCATCACCCCAAGCCCTTCTCCACAGGGCTGCTCTCAGTGACTTCTCTGCCCAGCCTGTATGCTTGGGATTGCCAATACTCAGGTGTAGGACCTTGAACTTCACTATGTTCAGGCCACCACTCAAGCCTGTCAAGGTCCCTATGGATGGCATCCCTTCCCTCCAGCCTATCACAGCCCAACACAGCCTGACACAGCTCGGTGTCATCAGCAAACTTGCTGAGGGTGCAGTTGATCCCACTGTCCATGTTACCGACAAAGAGGCTGAATAGTATCAGCCCCAGCACCAATCTGATCATGACCTTGATCTGCAGACTGACTTCCTGGCTTGACCTTGAACATGTTTCATCCCTATGGCCCTGCCTGTCACTGGGCTGTGTCTGACACAGGCTGTTTGCTGGACCTGATTCTGACCCTGACCTGCATATTGACTTCCTGGCTTGGTCTTGGACTTGTCTCATCACCATAGACTTTCCTGATGATCTGGACTCTTTACTGAGCCTGGTGCCATCTCTGGGACTGAGATGTCTATCCAGTGAGGGACATACAATACTGTAGTAATAAGCAGTTCCTTGGTCAAGCCAGAAAATCAAGTGATCAGGACAGAGTCTGGCCCAACAAGACACCTGACCAGGTTCAGGCTTACCTGACGTGGTACAACAGTGACTAGGGAAAAGACCCTGAGCTTAAAAGCAGCTTCCAAGTGAAGAGGGGATGCTACAGTTGAGCCCTTCACTTCTCTTCCTCACATAGCTCCTTTCACATAAGTTGCGTCCAAAATGACAGGGTGGCAAAGAGTTGTTCTTGAACACAGATAGTCAGACCCCATGGAGGGGAGAAGAGGTTGCTAGGGCAGTAGGTGCACTGCAGCCCTGGACACAATCCCCCTGACTGAAGGGGGAAGCGGAATTTGGTTATCATTTTGTTGTCAGCAAAATGAACAATAATGACCAATCAGATCTGGAAGAAAAGATGGAGGAATCAAATACAGCATGAATTATTTACAAGAAGAAAAAATAATAACCTTCACTGGATGCTTCTACTATCTAGATCTGTGACACGACCTCTTTTGGGAGTACTCAACTACTTTTAATTAACAAAAGTTATGGAAAGCAGGGTTTCTGTTTGTGGCAGTTGAAGTCTCAAAGCTCAATTTCATTCCTATTAGAATTAATCAAACAAAGTTAGCATTGTGTCAAAATAATAATGCTTGAGGAATGAAAACCTATAGTCTCTCCATATATTTTCTGTTCATCTCTCTCCTTACTATAACACTGAATGTCAAGATGACTCATAACAAAATTTCATAGTTTGTGGGGTATATTTGAAAAATGTTTCTATTGTAAAGAAACAATTCAACTTCTGACTTTCTTTTAAAAAACCCTTACCAGCTCTAACACTGGGTAATTATTTGTGTCTCTGTAAATATGTAATTATAAAAATCTGTGACTGTTTTTAAAGATCAGGTGAATTCAGAGCAATCTTCTATACTGTATGAAACAAAAAAGACACTATCAAATAATTTCTACATCAAGTCTATCACTTTCATATGAGTTATGTCAGATGTTTATAATGTATGCAGGTGACCAGTTGTGGTCTAAACCTCTGAGTGAATTCTCTGCTTTCCTAAGTAAAATATTTCTGTGGTTTACTCCTCTTATTATTACAGGTTTATTAGGTATGTCTGTGTTCCCCTAGTCTGAATGTAGACAGTGTGAACTCCCAACCACTGGATTTTGTGACCTTTTTTTTGACAGAGTAAAGGAATAATGACTATAAACTCTTTTCCGTGTGTGAGCTCCTGTAAGTGGTGATCATGTCACCTTTTAATCTTCTCTTAGGTAAACAGATAAAGCTTCTTTAGTGCCTCAGTATAAAACCATCAATACTCCTCTTGATTGTTTTGAGGAATTTATAATATAAATTAAATAGATAATAATAATAACATAATGAACAGCTACAGCTAGTTAGAAGGTCAGAGGAAAGGGATGGAAAGCTACTAGCAGAAAGTAAGGAGGGAGTGTCTAGGAAAAAGCCAAATTTCTAAGCATTTTATTTCTGAGCCTCTGATTTGGTTTCACAATTCGCTAAGGGTATTTTCATATTGTGATAAAGTTCTGTGTCTTATCTCATTATAAGTTTCACAATTTGCTAAGGGTATTTTCATATTGTAATAAAGTTCTGTGTCTTATCTCATTATATTTCACTGTTAGTCATGTTTGGGCAAATGAAGAAACAGTGACATATAAAAAAGGATGTGAATTCAGTGGAAGGATTTGAAGGGTGTCTGTTTCTTTTTCTTCACGTATCTTTTATAACTTTCACAATAATTCCTGAGGTTGTGGATAATTCAGCCTACCATTTTCTGTAGTAAGAACACAGATTATTCCAGACCATATTAGATATCTAATACATCTGAGGCCAGAAACCATTCATGAGCAGCAACCAGTTCTAACTATTTTAAAAGAAAGTGGGGGAAAAAAATCTCCTCTGGAGTGATGGCTCAAGGGAAGAGATACAGCTGTATGCCAAATCAAGGTCCTGTAAATACTTCTCAGGAAGACTTGAATTCTGAATATGCAATTTGAGGCATCTTGAAAGGAGCGTATTTCAGGACAATTGCTGAAAGCTGGCCCCACTCTGAGCAATGAATTTAGAACTCACAACTAATCAGTCTGGAACAACTTGACCTGTTCTTTGTATCTGTAATTGTCTGAGTATTTGAAATGTGGACATTCTTCTTAGATATCCATCCTTCTCATGCTTCTTGAAACATATAAAATGACATTTAGTAGATTTGACTTTCTAAGATCACAGTCATTAATTCCAATTAAATAAAGGATACCATGGATGGCTTCAATGATTTGTCAAAAAAAAAGCAGTTTTCAGGGCAGGAGGTAAAAATAGATTACTGTTTTAAATTGTTATTCCTGCAAAAAATGATGTTTTGCAAGAAAATCAGATCAAAAAAACAAGCACTAGAAGTCTGATTAAGTACCTTAATTTCCTAGTTATACCCTTCAGCAGAATGAAAGCACTTGCTATGTCCTCTTACATTCTTGCCTGCTTAAATTGCTTTCTGGTTTTTATACTATAGCAAGAAATAACTTCATTTTAGTTCAGGTTAGTGTTTGGTTTGTTCACTAACTGATTTTTAAAAAATGTTCTTGGGATCTGTTAGATATATGTGAGACAACCCACACAAAAAGCAATTTATTATTTTTCTTTCTTCTAAATTTTAAAAAGGGAATTCAATAAAACTGAATTTTTGTGAGGATCAAAACATTGACTAAGAGGAAGAGTACCTTACTGATTTTGTTGAAAAAGAGCAGTGTAGGTGCGTCCTTCTCTCTTGGCTAAACAAATGTTGAGTATTTTGAGGTATATATGGAGCCTTATTTTTTTAGATACTTACTAAGACTACTGAAATTTTTCAGAAAACAAGTCATTGCTTCTGGCAAATACATTGATGGCACTGAAATGAAAACCATGTGTAGAAGGTGCTTATACTTCTACTAAATACTATTTCAACGCTGCATGAATCTCCAAAGAACTGCTAGTAGCCCCATTTCATAGACAGGACAATATGACAGCCTAAAGAGTTGGAGTAATCTTCAAGAAGCCCACATTCTAGACAACTCCCCAAGTCTAGTTTCTTACTGGCTAAGTAATTTTTCCTTGACTGGTATTTTATTTTATTCCCTTTGACTGGCTCTTTAGAGATGCATAGCCTTTCCCCTTCCCTAAGATCTGACATTTAATTTGGGTTTTCTGAATTTGAGCTTAAGACATCACACAAATTTTTGGAACTGAATTAATTTCCCAGGATGAGTCCTGCTCTTACAGAACCTTAAGTGAAAGCATTTGTTGATCAGGGTTTTTTGGGTAATATAATTTAAAACTCAGAAAGTAGGAACAGTAAACCATGTGACTTAAGTCTTGTGCTCATTCATTTTCCTCTAATATTAATTCTATCGGTGGAAACAAGCTTTGCTCTTTCACCTGTTTAAGCAGTTGCTGTTTGATAGTGGATGCATCAGATTTTTTCACAGGCATGTTTAAAAAACAGCTTTACAGATTTTCAAAAGAAAAGAAGTTATTGTTCTGCCCCAAAATATTTTTATCCCCCTTACTATTAGCTAGAAAAATCTATGAAAACACATTTAAGCAAAGCTTATGTTGCTCCTTTTGTTTTCTAGAGGAGTATGTGCATTGTATGTCATTATCTCAATGTGAAGCTGAACTGTGTTTCATTTTGCTTCTGGGACTGAAAAAGAAGCAGGTACTTCTATTGTGTTGATGATAAGACTCGAGAGCTGACTATGAAATGATAAACCAAGGGAATGTAGTTCAGTGAGTTGACTGGAAAACTGGACAGAGTATTTTTGGGAGGGAAATGATAAGTCTGCTTTAAAGGGTCATTTTGGTTTTGAACATTGGTTAGTAGGTACAATAATTCACTCCTGTCTATCCAAGGTGTAATTGTATAGGATGCCTTCCAGAAAATACTGTAGCTAAGAGTTCTTAAGGGTCTTTTAAGAAATGTTTTTTCCGACATTGCCTGGCTTTGATGGCTTGTTGTGGGGCAAAGGTGTGGTTGATTGCCACAAATCTCGCTAAGCCAAGGGATGCCTCTGGCCATGGAAATCCTCTATGTGCCAAGATAACAAGGCATCATTGTCCACCACTGAAACCCTCTGCAGTAAGGACCGACATCCCCTCCAGCTGGCAAGATAACGAGGTGCCCTTGTCTGGCGTAAATCTCTGGCCACACCGAATCTGGGGACACTCACGAGGAGCCCTCTCTGGGAATTGCTATCAGCTCACCCTGCAGCTCGAGGGGAGCTAACCAGTCAGTGCCTTGACAGAGTCCTATAAAAAAGGACCAGCCTCCAGAGTGAGGGTGCACACTCACCACTGACGAAAAGATGACTATGGATCATCAGAATGCTGCTGGACCTATGGTGGTGACTGTTCTCGTTTCTACACAACTATGGATCATCTGGATCCATGGTGGTGACTGTCTCTTCTTTGGCATAGCAAATCTTGCTTACTTCTAACTATCCCCCTTTCCTGTTTCTAACTTTCCTATCGCCCCTTCTCTCCCCCCGTGTGACCAATAGTAAAGTCTCGCTCCCTAATTGTATTTTGACCTTGTTTTTGTCTTAATTCAAGTTGGGGAAATTGATCAAACACTCCCAAGTCTTACCAGACTGGGACAGCATTGTATTCCAGGTCTGAGCAGCCTGTAGGTTAGCACAAGCAGCTACTGCAAGGAAATCTACTGGACTGCCCCAGCACTGTGCCAGCTTGTGCTGTGGGCTAGTGGATATCAGGACAGGCATAGCATTCCAGCCTGTCAGGAGAAGTGGCTTTTATTTTTATAGAAAAGGAAAGGCACTGTGGCATAGGACAGAGGAGGAACTTCTGTGTAAGTGGGTGCACTGCACGGTAGGAAAATTCATCTGGGGTCAGCCTGATATGACATTAGAAAGCAGGGTTCTCAGTAGCTGGAGGAATTTAAGATTTACCTGTTATCTATATTCCTCTTCTTATTCCATCTTACTAAACAAGGTATTTTCTTACACCATTTCTTTTGGGGGCTTTCTTACTGAGATTCAGAAATAATGCTGCACCATCTCTCTCACTTTCTCCCACCACCTCTGCCCACCTAGTGCACAGCAACACTGAAGTTAATAACATCCTGCTCCTTGATTATTATAGGTTCTGAAAAGTTTTGCCAGGTGGTAACCAATCAGTGAGAAAGAACTGGTAAGAGATCTTGAAAAAGCCCAGAGCCTAGACTGAAATGAATAGGTGTTTGAGGGAAGGCAGAAAGAAGCTGTAGCACATGGAGGGAAGCTGGTGCTCAGTTTAGGGAAATGGACAGCAAGGAAGCTAATCAGGTGAGAACAAGTTGTAAGATTTGGTATGCACTAGGCATTAAAATGAATGTTTTTTCTATGGAATGGTGCTGCAGCCTAGTAAATCTGATTCTTGCCATTACCACTAAAAGGCCCGTGGTGTTTCTGCTGACTGATAGGGTTTAGGATTTCTTGGGGCTTGCCGGTGCCTGAACAGGTTAATACCTTACTCAGCAACCACCAGTGGCTGACTAGTGCCCAGCTTAGTTATGAGCTTAATTTCTGAGAGTCTTGTATATGATAAAAGTCTGAAAAACACATGTAGTCACTGCAGAACAAAAATAGCTCTTCATGTTAACTCTGACTGCAGGGTAGCTGATCTGTGACTTTCTAACTTCAGTTGGAAATCAGTGAAAAGAAAGAGTGCAAAACCAGACTGTTAAGAAAAATATTTTAAAGAACTACTTCTTCTAAAGGTTCACAGAGATTGATACAGAGCTTCTCATGGTTATTGGATTGATCAAAGCCCTCTTTATGCAGCTTAAAATTTGTTGCTTTGTACCTCTTAGATCCCACTTAAGACTCCTAGGGCATATAAGGAATAAGTGCCATACAGAACCTCTACTGGCTTTCTGCAAAAAGATACTTTTTAATAATAGCATTGAAATATGTTCTTCCTGAGCTCAGTTCATTCTACTTGCATCCCTTCTTGTCATTGTATACTTCAATCTCCTTCATGAAAGTGTCCTATGTCTCTAGCACTCATTTATGTTATTTGCTTCAATGACCTTACTTGACAACTTACTCCAAGTGTTTACTGCTCTTTGAACAAAGTAGTTTTGCCTGAATTCAGGTGCAGTTAAGTGATAATAGTATTGCTGCTCTGTTTTATGAGGCAATAAGCTGGTTCAACTGAGCAGTTTATCCCAACAAGGGAACCAGAATATTGCAAAGTAAAACACTCACATAGCTCTTTGGCTGCAAAACATATTTGCAACCAAACACTTTAAACAAGAAGCAGCTTATTCAAGGCTACATCACAATTTACAGGTACTTCCCTGCTGTACTTCTTAGGCAGCCAGTCACCTCACAAATAGCATGTGTCACTGAGTTTTTTGGTTCAGC
>NW_008655561.1:18307-29436 GCF_000695815.1 Acanthisitta chloris
ATTGGAACAGTGTTTCTGGATCCTCTAGATCCACTATGCTAGGTCAAAACCTTCCTAAAAGAGCTTGGAATATTTGTCTCAATATCTTATTGTTCTGAATGATGGAAGAAACAGCTCTGACAATTCATGATAAGGAAGGGACCCACCTGTTCTGAAGGATGGAAGAAACAGCTCCGACAATTCATGATAAGGAAGGGACCCACATATTGAGACACCAGTTGTGAAAAAGGGAAGAGGAAGTTCCTTGCATGCCTTGTCACTCCACACTTAGGTGAAAACCTACAAATAGCACAGGGTGAAGTTGAAAGCAAAAAGGAATTACAACAGCTCTATCACACTTTTTTAAGTGGTGTCTGATACTGATACTCCATTCAGTACCTATAAGGCACTAAAATAATTACATCAGCTCTATCACACTTTTTAAAGTGGTATCTGATACTGATATTCCATTCAGTACCTATAAGGCACTAAAACCTGCCCAATTATTTGTGAAAATACTATGTTGCTGTATGACAAGTGAAAACCTATCACCTTATCATGTCAGTAGGAAGCAGGAATCCTTTTTGGCTTTTGTTTCAGATGCCAAGTAGCTTGCATGTATTTTTAATCCCAAACCATGTTAAGTATGGGTATTCTCATTGATTTTGAAAATAAGGGACAAGGTACTTTGAGTTTCTATATAAAAGTGACTTTGCTGAATGAAACTGAGTGACTTCTAGCTCATTATGCAAGAGACTCTAACATGACAGTTTCAAATGAAATGAACAGTGTGATTGTATCAGGATTTTGCAAGTTTTAAATGGAATTATAAGACACAGTGAAATCCAAATACATTTACTTTTTTACTTCACTTTTTAACTTAACAAAAAGTTTTGGTCAACCTTTGTCCGACTACAACCAACAAAGGTTACATCTTATATTCCTAGAAACCTATAATAATTTTTTTGGTTGGTTTTGCTCAGAAGGCAATTCTGATAAATCTAGTAAACACCAGTGAGTATTTTATTAAAGTGTCAGGAAATAAAAATCAATGAAGGAGATAACTCTGCACACATGTCCACTCTGTGTCATTTTTATTTAAAACCCCAATTAAATTGATGACTATAATATTGATTGCTCACTTTTGAAATGTCATATTAGCCATTTCAGTTCACATGGTGTATTTAATCAGAAAAAAAATTAACTGTTGTGAAAAGCAACAGAGAATAAATTAAAAGATGATTCATCAGTTGCAGGATTTTTTGACATTTCATTATAAAATCCATACTTTGACTCAACTAAGCTGGTAACAAGGTGTGTTGCACATTCAAAATCTAACTTAGAATTTTTAACTGACCCTTCAATAACAAGTTTTCATTCTGAAGCTATGTAAAACACTGGCTTTTGGAAGACCTGCAGAGTTTATTCATTTGGGCACCATGCTGTTCAGCTGTTTGAGCTGTTTGCTCAGCTTCACCTCTAAGTTGCAGTGAGGATGGATGATGTAGACTGAATCGTTTCAGTTAAAAATTAAGATCAGTAGTCACAGCACATATTAATTTCTGTTGGAGAGCATAGACACAGCAAAAGATAAAGAATGAAGTGGAATAAGAATTTTAAAAAATACAATATGACTTCATGTGCTTTTCTTACAGGAGGTCAGGTTGAATTTGTACTGATTGAGGATCCTGTATGTTCTCTGTAGTCATTTGAAACCTGAGCAAACTCAGAAGAAAAGGTGACAAGCAAGATTCATTATGTTCCAAACTGTGTGTGAGACAAAGGGACACTGCCTTTTTGTATCCTGAAATTAGAAAACATTTTTAAAAATATTATCTTTGCCATGTGTTCATGTCAAAGATTCTTGATGAGTCTTGTGTATTGCATCATAATGATGAACTATATTGAAGTTTGAGAGAATGCTGTACTCAGTTCAGACTGACAAACTATTCAAAATGTCTCCTCTCATAACTCCAACCAGCACCTTTGCTAATCCAAGTCCCAAAGGTTATTTTCAGATCTAATATTTTTGCAACATGTTTCCCTCTTTGTCTCCTTTATTATGACCTCCTCCTGTGACCTCTATTGAAATGAACTACATGTCTTTTGCAGACAGAACTTTATTCTGAAGTATCTAGAATAGCTATACAGATACATTTCCTAGTGCTAATTGAAAGTTATATTGCCTATTTTAAAGAGAGAGAAAAACCGAAGACAGGCTTATGGTCAAAAAGATAAACCTGATCCAAATCAAATTTTATTACTATTGCTCTTTTAGTAGCAACACAAACTGCATCCAGACATTGCTTTAATGCAGTGAGAAAACAAATAGAAACCTTAAGTGTCCACAAGGTCAATAGTGGCTGGATAAGTTTGACTTTTCAATCATTGTGCACAATTTCTATTTAAAGTCTTACATGAAGGTTAAGAAGGTGATTTGGAGTAGTCAGCATGATTTTACAGAGACGAATCCTGCCTGACCAACCTGATAGGCTTCTACAATGACCTGACTTGGCTTCTTGGAGAAGGGGGGAATAGGGGATACTTTTTACCTTGACTATTGTAATGCATTTGACACTGTATACCACAGCATTCACATAGACAAACTGAAGTGCATGTTACGTAAACAAGTTGACTCAGGTTGACTGAGAAATGATTTAACACTAGTCTGGAAGAATCAGTAGCACAAAATGGAGCTGGGGATTTGTATAGTGTTCAGTGATGTTTAACACAGTCACTTATGGCATGGATGATGGGACAAAGTGCATGCTCAGGAAGTTTGCTGATGATACAGAACTGGGAGGAGTGAGTGGCTGACATACCAGCATGTTGTGCTGCCTTTCAGAAAGACTCCTACAAGCTGGGGCATTTGGCTATCAGGAACCTCCTTAAGTTTAACGAAGAAATGCAGACTGCTACCTCTGAGAAGGAGGAATAACCTAATGCACCAGTATACACTGAGATCTGACCAGTTGGGAAGTAGCTTGGCAGAAAAAGACCTGCAGATTCTTGTACCAGCAATGCATCCTCGTGGCAAAGAAGACCAACAATACCTTGAGCTGCATCAGGAAGAAAAATGCCAGCAGTTTGAAGGAGGTGTTCCCTTTGTTCTACTCAGTACTGGAGGGGCCATATATGGAGTGCTGGGTCCAGTTCTGGATGTCTGTAAGAAATTTGACTGGGTGACCATTGTATATCAAAGAGTTAGTGAACCACATAACAGTTAACCTGAGTATGCCCGGGCCTGTGCTGGTCTGCATGCTCATGTGGTGTTCAGACCTGTGCATTTTTTCTCATCATCCAGGTCAGTAGTGAATATGTTGAATAATATTGCCTTCAGTGCAGCATTGTGTGGCACAAACCCATGGCTGCAGGACAAATGTATCCAGCTCATTGCAATAGAGGATCTTCCAGGCAGCTCCTGCCTGGTACCAGCAATTATGCCACCTGTGTGTACTTGCCTTTATCCAGGAGAGTGGCAAGAAGTTTTCATGTGCACATCCTCTCTGTTTGACACTGAAAATGATTAATAGAGTTATCTTCTTGTAAGAAAAAATCTATAATAGTTCGAATGACCCAGAAGGTAGAATGTCTACTGTGGGCAGGAGTGCACAGTACATGGATCAGAGGCCCATCTGATACTACACTGCTTAGGGTTTCAGCATCTGAAGGGACATAGGATTATCTGTACTATTCTCCCCTTATAGTGTTAGCTGTACATGAATAGCATTTTAAAAGATGTTTTAAAGAGTGCCAGTGCCTTTTTTCACTGGAATCACGAGGGACTGCATCATCTGGTGCAAAACAACTTCCCTGTGTGAGAAAGATATGAAATGAGTATACTGGCATGAGCCTAGTGAAGGGTTGCAAAGACGATTAAGGACTTGTGGCATCTGTCCTACAAGGAGCCTGAGACAGCTGGGACTGTTTAGTCTTGAAGTTCTTATCAATGTGTATGAATACCCTGAGGGAGGGAGTAAAGAGGAAATCAGCATCTTCTCAGTTTTGCTCAGTGACAGGACAAGAGGCAATGGGCATGAACTGAAATACAATAATTTGCATTTAAACATAAGGAGAATGTTAGTTTGAGGGTGGTTGAGGAGAGGAACAGGTTGCCCAGAGGTGGTGGTGTCTCTGTCCATGGAGGCAGTCAAAACATCATTAAATATGATCCTGTGCAATCTGCTGTAACGGACCCTGATTTGAGCAGGGAGTTGCACTACTGAATCTCCAGAGATCCCTTCCAACCTCAGATTCTGTGAAGCAAAGATTTTGAGGTCATGTTCATTTTTCAAGTGTCTCTAAAGCACATAGTTCATCTGTACCTGTCTTTATAATGGCAAATATCTGTTTTATACATTGATGTGAGAACTTCCTTTTTATTTATAAGTCAGCTATATTGATGCTTTCTACTTTCCACATTTTAATTTCCCTACCTCATTTTTTTAGAGACATGTCAACAAGTAAGAAATACCTTTTAGCACTTGATCTGCAGCTCCATTAATATCAAGTTTATTTACTTACCTCTTTACACACAACAAATATTCAGTAAAAGTACATACTGTGCTGTTAAGGGATAAGAAATTTACAATATTTACTTTTGTATAATGACAATCTCTTTTATGAAGTGCTTACTAAAGCCTTTTTAACTTCTTTCCAGATATTGTGCCTTGTTTCTAAGATGAAAGATTTTTATCTGACATTAGGATTTTAGGGAACTCTGTGTTTGTACATTGAAAGCAATACTCTTTCATTAAAAGTTGGACTTAAAAACATTCATGGAGGATGTAAAAAGTGTTCTTGATATTTATGAAGATGTGCTTAATACACTACACTTCCTTCAATTTCTTCACTTCTGTATTTTGTTGGAGCATATCCACTCTCTTCCCTGTAGCTGTGACTCCTTCCAGTAGACTATCAGATACATCAGTAGGGACAGAGTTCAAGCCACTCACCATTTACCTGCCTGAATTTTTTCTACATCACTATCACTTTTGTGAATACAAAGGAACTGCAGAAAAAGTAGCCCCTGGGAAAAAAGACCTTTCAAGGGCCTCACTTGGCAATGCTTAGAAATTTTTCTCAATTAGGTAGCCAGCATAGACCTCCAGGAGACGTTGCACGTGTACACAGAAGATGGAAAGAAGACACTTTGTGCTGAAAATGAACCTGGGTGGGTGGGGTGCATGGCTGTGTGTCTGATAATACTCAGTTAACAATTTGAATTCGTTGACTTTTCTGAAGACAGACAGAAAATGAAGTGTTTGGAACTGTTCAGAAACCTAAGACTGTCCCAATTTACTGAAATTGCCATCTTACGTATATTTTAAAGTTAATCCAAATGTAATTATTTTTTACATCATGTCAAAACAGTAATGTGGGGTGCATGGCTGTGTGTCTGATAATACTCAGTTAACAATTTGAATTCGTTGACTTTTCTGAAGACAGACAGAAAATGAAGTGTTTGGAACTGTTCAGAAACCTAAGACTGTCCCAATTTACTGAAATTGCCATCTTACGTATATTTTAAAGTTAATCCAAATGTAATTATTTTTTACATCATGTCAAAACAGTAATAGTTTGCTACTGTATATTTTAAAGTTAATCCCGATGTAATTATTTTTTTACATCATGTCAAAACAGTAATAGTTTGTTACTTGCATTCAGTAGTTCTAATTCCTAGATAAGCAAAGCTGTGCTCTGATGTAGGTTGGATTTTTTTTGACTGCATGATAAAATAGGACAACCCTATCAGCACAGAACAAGAGGTAGCTTTAGTGTAGCAGTCTAGTAATTACTCCCTATTTCACTTGAAAACCACCACAATATGCCCCAATATATGCACAATATAGCCCAAATATAGTATTTGAACTCTGGGTTGACAAAACATGCTTACTTAGTAAGGCATTATGTTTGTGTGGGTATTTCTGTGTGGTTTCCTTTGAGGATGCTGCATTGTCCAAACATTAATAGAATTTGTCATGGGAACAGTCCTCCAATTTTAAATAAATTGAAAATGATTGGAGTGCCTAGTAAGTGGGCACCTCCTTGAAATTAGTTTGTCATCTGTCTCCCTATGATTCAATTGCAAGTAAGTTGCCTTTCCCAGGTGGCATTCTAGGCTGTGTAATAAAGACTGTCATTCTATTGGGCTCAGGCGGATAGCCTCTTTTATTTTGTAATGTCCTTAAATATTTAAGAGGTACTTTTGCATAATTTAAAACTTCTCAGGAAACTTTTAAGCCATAGTGGTCTTTAGAAAGTATAAATGCTGTAGATTCCATTTATAGTGGGCCGGCATGTATTCAGTGTTACAGAATTTCACTCTAGTTGTCTATTTTTTTTCCTTATCTTTCCTATTATTGAAATATCAGTTGAGTTTAAGAAAGTAAACAGCTGAATTGAAACACACCATATGCATTAGAATGAATATCTACATAGATGTTTTAATCAATGTACAGGAAGACTTCACACGACTTGAAAAATATTTGAGGATTTCTCTTTAGTGGGAATAACAAACCTTTAACATGAACAACAAATAAAAAGGAGTTTGAACTTAAATTATTTCTAAGATGTTTTAAAAGATTTTAAAATCTCATTATCGTTACATTTATCTTGATTTCATGAGGAAATAAAGCTTATGCAAACATAGTATTGTATTTGCATGTTTTAACAGTTTAAATATTTATCTCAATTATCATATTTTCTACCAGCCTTGGGAAAGCATGCATGTGAATAAAGGACAAAATCTGTCAAAGATTCCAGTGAAAGGATGATTTGCACTCACCTCTTGTTAGACCTGTGGAAATCTGCTTCTTGGATGATGATTCTGTCAGTTTCTGTGGTTGACGTCTTTTGTATGTAATTTGACTAAAAGGTCATTAAATCCAAACATACAAATAAATTTAAAAGCTTTTCATGCTCAGGGTGCTAAGTCTTATTTTCCTGTAGGTGTTCAAGAGAGATGGATAGTGCAGGAAGGAAAAGACTCATTTAGAAGGTGTAAATTATATTGAAAGTTGTTAGCAAAGGGAATTTAGCACACACCAAAAGACACAAATAGAAAGAACAATAGGAGATGATCCAATATAAGAGAAGAAAGGAAAACTAAGTATAACAGAAACATAGGGAGATTTTAACATATTGTTTCAGGACTAAGAGGAATTACATCAATAGTATAAAAATGTACGTGATGACTGGAAAAAGGGAAGACATTCACTGGTAATATGTGTAAAAGTCAAACTCTGCTTCAATATAAATTCAGAGAACACTCATTGCATGCAGAGTCCTCACAAGACCCTAGAAAGCTAAGTCTTCTGAATGCATGGACACACAAATTTCCAACTGTCCGGTAGCAAAATATTTTCTGATGTGAATATCTCTAAGTGTCTGGATTATTAACCGGATGTTTGTATTCTTCAGACGTGTTTTATTTTGTTATGTTAACCTCAGGAGTATGACAATACTATGCTATGGATCATGGATAGCCCTTTGTTCACATCCCAGTTAGAAGTCCCTATGTGTAGAGCAGTGGCTGGAAAGCCTAGTGAGTCACACTGGTCAAGGAGCCATCTGCAGTTGCTCTGAGATTTTTCCCTTGCTTGCTAATAAATAGGTATGGATTTAGTGATTGCAGAGGTTGTTGAGCTGATCTGGCAAGTTATATGAAGGATGTGGTACATTATGTGGAAATAATCTAGCTCTTAGATAGCTGAAAGATAAAATGTTCCAAACATCATTGTTGCTATCACTCCCATCTTTAGAATGCATTATGGACAATTGCTGGTTTAGTTCCTCCTTTTCCACCTCAACTGTCCCAAAAGTGAAGCAGAAATATCTACTTTTCTACTCTGACATTGTCACAATGCAAATCCTACTATTTATTTCTCAGCAGCATTTTATGTATTAACTGAAAAAAAAGGAAATAATTGAAGATTTTAAATCAAAAAGCCAAGGAAAATAAACAGAAAAGACACTATGAAACACTTGAGGATTTTATTTTGCTGAAAATTATGAGAAATTCTGTACAAGTTAAAACTGGGCATTGTTGATTTCTTTGGATTTTTGTTGGGTTTGCTCTTTGTGAGGTTTTGTCTGTTTGTTTGCCTTGCCCTGGATATGTAAAAAGAAAAAAAGAAGTATTTGCCTTATTGTGTTCAAGGCAATAGTGTTAGTTTTAGTGTATTTTTCTGCCAGAGTCTGGATGAATGCATGTGCGTAAATGCTATGATATTGATTTTTTATTCTGTGCTTTGCAGAAGCTGTTTTCAAGTGTGTTTATTACAGTTATCATTGCATTTCTGCAGGATACTAAAATAAAAATCAAGTTCTGTTCATTCTTATTTGCTTAGGATTTCAAAATAGCATTGACTATTGCCCACCTATTAATTTCATAATATATATTTCTTTTTTATTGCTTTTATATACCCTGCCATATGTTTGTGATCCTTTCTGAAGCCTTATTATTGGCACTCTGACTTTCCTGCATGAAAGCTGATAACTACTAGTAGAAGAATAATTAACTAGTGTCTTGTTCTGAGTTTTTTTCCACATACCAATTTCAATTTGCCAAAATACCTACATGTTGAGATCCACTTATTCCAGATGAAGTACCAAATGATTATGTGATGAGGGTAGGATATTGGACCCTCTGCCTTGTAGTTGTAATGCCTACAAAATTTGTGGTGCTCTATGCCATTCATGTATTTGCATTATATTTGCAAAGCTCTCTGTGTATGTATGATTTTTTCTAAGATGATTTTCTGCCTTATTTTGATTCTTTTTCTGCTTTGACAGGTCTGTTTCTGGGGGCCTCATTACAGTATGTTAGTTTAATTTATGTTTGCTGCCTGAACTCCCTGCTGGTAGAGTAATCGGACACAGGTTCCTATGTTAGACTGCAAAATGACTTCATATTCCTGACAATCATTTCGATTTTATTTTTCTCAGACAAATTTTTGTGTGTGTAGCTTTGTGTCTATAGCAGTATATACCAACCTCCCTCTTACATTTTTATTAGATAGTTCCTATCATGGAACTATTTAGAAGAGAAGGAACCAGATTCCTGTTTTGTACAAACTGATGCAGTTCAAAGTCCAAGAGCCTTGGTTCAATTGACATCAGTTTCATACCTAAGAGGCTGCTCTCAGACAAATTTTTGTGTGTGTAGCTTTGTGTCTATAGCAGTATATACCAACCTCCCTCTTACATTTTTATTAGATAGTTCCTATCATGGAACTATTTAGAAGAGAAGGAACCAGATTCCTGTTTTGTACAAACTGATGCAGTTCAAAGTCCAAGAGCCTTGGTTCAATTGACATCAGTTTCATACCTAAGAGGCTGCCCACAGCACTTCTCAGAGGCCTTGCCTTTTTTTCTTAGAGAATCGATGCACAAAGAAGTAGAACTAGGTCAGCTAAGTTAGCAACACTCACTGGCAGAATGGTAGCAGATGTGACACCCAATTGGTGGCCACCAAATACAAAAAGGTAGCTTGTTGAAACCTTTCCAATGCAGCAAAGGATAAAATAGTACAGTGGATGTGCTTTGACTACTTTACACATGGTGCTTGAAACAACTATCCAGAATAAAAAACTCCCTAGGTATCATGCTCATCAGGAAAGGGAATAGGCAAAGAATATCCCCTACAGAAATGAAGCCTTTAATATTTCCATTCCTAAATATGAAGTAGAGGATTCATATCAATAGGTCAGATTTAATCAGATGAAAATTCTTATTTAATTTGCATACACACTTTTATAAGTTTATTAAATAAGGAGAAGATCCTACTTATAGGGGCACTAGTCCTCATTAAGTCTGCAGAAGCAAAGAAAATAGGTAAGTGGTGTTTTTAAAAAGTTGGAATCTTTATAGGCATTCAGACATGTCATGGACTTTCAGACATGTAGAAGTCAAGTTTAGCAATTTCCACTTGCATTTTTATTCTAAGGTAAACTTTTTACCTGACAAATTTCAGCATTCCCAGTACTTGGTTTGGGCTATTTAAACGAAAGAAAAAGATGAGGTTCTTTCCCTCTACAGTCCACATCATGAACAGTACCAGAGTTGTATCTTTAAGCAGACATGGGCACTTAAACCTTAGAGGGTCAGGTTTTTAGGCATGATTTAGAAAAAAATAGCCAGCAACTTTTTGCCACTGTTACTATGTACACTTAAATTCTGGCAGTCCTTAGTTCATCTCATCACTGCAATAGGAATAACAATAAAAATGACATTTCTTAAAGTGTTTTGAGGTCCAAAAGATAAAACTCTATAAAAAGTAAGGCTATGGTATGAGTTTTGCCCTAGTGAAATAACAGTTTGACATAAAAATTAATAGATTTGTATGAATAAGTAAAAGAAACCCTGGTTTTGATTGCATCCATTTTAAGGGAACATAAATATGACTTGTATGATTAAAAAAATTGTTTAATTTTGAATCATCCTTGAAAGTCATGTATGCCTGAATTTTTAAATAGTTTCAAAATATTTTGAAAGAAAATAGATATCATATTTTGGCCAGTTTCCTAAAAGCGATGCTCAGTCAACTTCCTAAAATAATGCTGCTTTTTAAAGCATAAAATTATATGTCAACTTTACATGCCTTTAAATTGCAGCAATAGTATTCCTCATGTCAGTTTTAATAGTAGCTTAGAAATTCCCGTCTGACCGTAGGTTTTTTTCATTCTAAAACTTGCCAGGTTCTGCTCCAAGCAGGCACCATGTGAAAACACTGTGGCTGCAAAATTCCACATTGCAGACAGCATTAGAAAATTGGAGAAAGACCTGTAAAAATTTATTTCAAAAAGAATTTAGCCTTATTTAGATTTATTATTGATGTCAATGAAAAGAACATGGGATTTTTTTTTAAAGAAAAAAATCCTACCTACATGCTCTAAACTGAATCAGTACATTGAGATGGGCAGTATATATCATCTTTGGATACCTTTGCAAGTCAGATTATTGTCAAGAGATAGGTCCTTTCCTACCACTTAAGAAAGGGCTGTATATTAACACACACCCGGAAGTGCTTTATTAGGAATGAAGACAATCACTTAAGAAAGGGCTGTGTATTAACATACACCTGGAAGTGCTTTATTAGGAATGAAGACAAGCATGAATATCTGTAATCATAGAATCATAGAATTTAA
>NW_008655562.1:0-2518 GCF_000695815.1 Acanthisitta chloris
CTCTCGGGGCATGCCAAGGGAGTCCCAAAGTCCAGCAAATCCTGCAGCCGAGCAGAGAGAGTCCTGCCGCTGTCGCCAAACTGATGCCAAGAAAACCTGGTAAAGACCTACTCACAGACTTGATTCTCTGTGTAGCAGGTATTTGTTTATTCAGTGCCAGGCATAAGGGGGATCGCTCCACCAAACTTGTGCACCAAAGATCACACTTCTCTGGTTTATATACATTAGAAACTCATACATATTCATTATTTCCAGGAATAGGTCATTATTACAATTAGTTCTTGGAAATCATTATCATAATCTCCTCCTTCATCTCTTCCCACTTGGCATTAGTCCAATGGTCTCTGGTGGTCATCTGGGAGTCGTCAGGAGGAAGGCTGATAGTTTTCATCAGATTGAACCTTTCACCTTTGAGTTTGGCGCATGCTCTTTGGTCTTGTTTTTCAGCTGCCAGGTCCTCAGTCCAGTTGCATCTAGTTTTACTTCCTTGTAAATACATTGTGGTTTTGCTATATAAGCTAAAATAATGCCCTAAGTTCTACACTTTTCATGCTTAATAAATAAAACAATGCCTTATTGCTCAACCTTTTACCTTCTGTTTATTCAGCTGCTCTCTACTTAATTATCTTCTATCCTACTCTCAGCCTTAACTATTCGATTCCCGTTATCAAAATGCCAGTCCAGTTTCCAGTGGACATGTACTCAGAACGGAAGGGCTGATGATACTTCTGATCCTCTTGAAGGGACCTCCAGTTCATCATATTTACAAGCAGTGAGCAACGTGTACCATGGCAAGGACGAGGGGGCCCTGCCTCCAGCCAGGTGGAGGAAAGGGACAGTTGGATCTATTTAACTGTGTGGATCTTATGGCCTGGCACATCAGGCCCACAAGAGTTTAAGGCTTTACTTGACACTGGTGCACAATGTACCCTGATGCCATCAAGTTATAGTGAGGCAGAATCTGTCTGTATTTCTGGGATAACAGGGGGATCCCAACATCTGACTCTACTGGAAGCTGAAGTGAACCTAAGTGGGAATGAATGGCAAGAACACCTCTGTGACTGGCCCAGAGGCCCTGTGCATCCTTGGCATAGATTACCTCAGGAGAGGGTATTTCAAGGGCCCAAAAGGACATCATTGGGCTTTTTGGATAGCTGCTATGGAGACAGAAGAAATTAAGCAACTGAATCCCTTGCCTGGTCTCTCAGAGGACCCTTCTTCTGTGGGACTGCTGAGGGTCAAAGAACAACAGGTCCTGATCACTAACACAACAGCGCACCATTGGCAATGCTGCACAAACCAAGACTCCATGATCCCCATCCATCAGATGATTCATGAACTGGAGAGTCAGGGAGTGATCAGCAAGACTCGCTCACCCTTTAATAGTCCTATATGGCCAGTGCATAAGTCCAATGGAGAGTGTAGAATGCCAGTAGACTAATTGTGGCCTGAATGAAGTCACGCCACCAGTGACTGCTGCTGTTCCGGACATGCTGGAACTTCTGTACGAACTGGAGTCAAAGGCAGCAAAGTAGTATGCCACCACTGACACTGCTAATGTGTTTTTCTCCATTCCTTTGTCAGCAGAGTGCAGACACACAGTTTGCTTTCTCCTGGAAGGCCATCCAGTACACCTGGAACTGACTGCCCCAGAGGTGGAAACACTGCGCCACTATTTGCCATGGACTGATCCAGACTGCACTAGAAAAGGGTGAGGCTCCAGACCACCTGCAGTACATTGATGACATCATGGTGTGGGGCAACACAGCAGAGGAAGTCTCTGAGAAAGGACTGAGGATAATCCAAATCCTTCTGAAAGCTGGTTTTGCCATAAAGCAGAGTAACATTAAGGGACCTGCCCAGGAAATTCAGTTTTTAGGAATAAAATGGCAAGATGGACATTGTCAGATTCCAATGGATGTGGTCAACAAAATAGCAACTATGTCTCTACTGACCAGCAAAAAGGAAACACAAACCAGTGTTGGGCTGGATGTTCAAAGGGAATGTCCTTTCCACACATCATGCCACAGATGCTATGTGGAGTAAGTGGGTTGCTCTGATTGCACAGCAAGCTCGGATAGGAAACTCCAATCATTCAGGGATCTTGGTAGTCATAACAAACTGGCCTGCAGGCAAAAAATTTTGGACTATCATCAGAGGAAGAGGAGCAGAAGGTGGTATGTGCTGAGGGAGCCCCACCATATAATCAATTGCCAGAGAAGAAAAAGCGATACGCTCTCTTCACTGATGGTTCCTGAATTATTGTAGGGATACATTGGAAATAGAATCGTGCCGTATGGAGTCCTACATGGCGAGTTGCAGAATCTATTGAGGGATAAGGTGGATCAAATCAAGTTGCAGAGCTGAAAGCTGTCCAGCTGGCTTTAGACATCACTGAATGATAGAAGTGGCCAGTGCTCTACCTCTACACTGACTCATGGATGGTGGCAAATGCTCTGTGGGGGTGGCTAGAATGATAGAAAAAGTCCAGTTGGCAGCACAGAGGTAAACCCATCTG
>NW_008655563.1:0-12972 GCF_000695815.1 Acanthisitta chloris
TATATATAATACATATATATAAAAAAATCTGTGGTCTCTGGTTATAATCTTTGGTGCATCAGGGGTTTATATGCAGCACTTTCTATCCTTGTTACATGTTGTTGGGATTTTTGTTTCCATTTTTTAACTTGCTGGAATCTTGTCCTCAGGCTGTGAGGTATTAAAACAACCTGCAGAAAGAGGATTTTGCTACTTCTGGCAGGCAGTTTTCAAGCCAAGTTTCTGAACTTTTTACAACACCGTAAGTATGTAGGATGTATGTTTGTTTTTGTGAGCTTTTTTTGTGCTGTAATCACCTGTTTATAGGAAACAAAGATTTACTACAGCACTGACTTCATTTTTTAAACAAATAACTAAGTTACCGGTTAACAGTGAAATGGGTAACAATATTTTGGTAATTTATAGTATGGCACTTTTCATTGTTTTGTTTTGTTTGAATAGTTAAGTGTTTTGTTGATGCAGTTGATTAGTAAGATCAGATGCAAACGGGGAAAAAAATTTATTTTTTTTTACTAATTTATGGATAAGGTAAAAGCCTTATTGCCTGATTTTCATAGGTCCTGAGAATTTGCAGCCCCCTTTGAAGCTAAGGGAACCTGCAAATACTCAGAACTGCCCCAAACCAGGCAACCCTGTCTCAGTTCCCATGTGTTGTTATCCAGCTCTGTGTATTTCTGGTCAGTAGAAGTGACCTGAAATTGTAGGGTCCTGTTTAGTTGTTTTATGTGGGTTTTTTCTTTGTATTGCTGCACAACTGTACTGGATAAAATATGCTTTTCATAAAATATTTACCTGTTTTTAAATGAATTTAATTATCTCAATGCAAGTTTTGTATTTAAGATACTGTTTGATTTTTCTTGCTATTTATCAAGGCTGGCCTGAAAAGGTTTTTGTGTGTTCAGGATATGCAACATTTATTAACTGCACTATGGTAATGATATTGTAGCTCAAAATAATAACTTAAACTTTTTTTTTCCTTTCTGTTTTGGTTGAGATGGGGAGGTTTGTGGGGAGAGGAGATACTGTATGTGTTCCTGAAGTTAGTTTCTCACCTTTTGCATTGTGTAGGCCTGATTCTTGCCACAAATAGTGTAGTTTTAGAAACAGACAAACAGAGTCTGTCTTAGCATTAGTAAGGGATATTTCTGGTTTTAAGTCATGGGTTTTACTAGCACCTCCTAAGCTTTGATATATATATATATAGATTATATAAAAAATAGAAATAGATTTTGCAATTGATGTCAGATGTACTTACGTGACATAATCAGTTGCCAACAGTTTTAGGTTTCCATCCATTGTAACAATGTTCAGTGTTAAAAACAGAGTCACTAGTTTACACTATTACAGCTGATAATTTTGGTACACTTGCTGGAATTTTATGTAAGGCCCTGAAGAACCAGAAAGTACCTTTTACTGTTGATACAAATTGTATCTTTTAACTGAGAACTATTTTGATTTGTAGATTTAGTAGAAACACAAATGTATAATTATAACTAGTCTTTTGGGCAACATTTTATCCCTTATTTAAGAATTAGAGATTTCAGACATAGGATAGACTTAGGGAAGTAAAAGTAGATATTTATTTAGGTGTCGGTCTCAATTTCACATACTGAAAAGAAAAAATAAACTATTGGCATCTTCTTCCTTCTAAAATGTTTGTAGTGGGAACTCACTAAAATAAAGGTAAAATGCTGCCTGAAAATGATGTCCAAGCACCTTTGAATACGAAGACGTTTTCACTACTTGTGCGACACCATGTGTTGCAGCAAGTAGGGTTTGGGTATACAGTAAATGCTTCTAAAGAGCATTGTGCTATAGACATATCCAATAATCTGAACCATGTTCAGCAAACCAATTCAGGACATAGTGCTCCTGCAGCTTCCAATGCTGGTGTGCTGCGGGTTCTGCCTTTGCCTGTCCCTGCGGCAATACCGGAGGGGCTCTACACCATCTGTCCTGCTTTGTCTGTTTAGGGAGAAGACCTCTTCACCTGTGGCAACAGTTTTTCCCTGGATTTGGTTGGTCTCCATCCGTAGAGCGTGTTTTAATGTAGGGATCGATGCAGCGCTGACGCTGAGGTTTGGACTGGGAAATGGATCTCATCTTAGCTGTACGCTAAGATTTTTTAAATTGAATTACACTAAAGTACTACACCATAGTGTAGATGCAGCTGTTTTAATAATGCAACTATTATATTTGTGTTTTTAATGGGTTTCTACATTTATTTTTTAGGTAGGGATTTACTTCTGCCAAAAGTTCAGTTCCTTTAAGCATGAACAGAAATGTGTGTAATAGAAGTCTTTTTCCCTATCCTGTGAGCATCAGAATGCTTCCTATCATGGATGTGTCACGGTCTGGCCTGGAGGGTTGTATCCTAAGGGTTAGCCATGTTGTGGTAACGGTGTGAGGAGGCACACAGGACTGTGTGCAGCAATGCCCAACCCTGTGTTGTCAGTGATTGTCTCCACGTACGTTCAATGCAGTACTGAATCCCCAAAAGTGTGTTGATTGCTAGAGAATTCTTGTAGTAGGTTCTGTGCTTTGTATTCAAGCACTGAAAATGCTTTAAAAGTATAAGAGCAGGAGCAATTTGGTGGTTTTTAATGTTGTGCAATGATGTGCTAGTTCCCCTTAGACTGTCTTATGTTGGGTAAAGCAAATTTACTGTGGATAAAATATTTGCCTTGATATTTCCTTTTGTTTTACTGTGATAACTGGTTGAGGAGTTGTATGTGAACTCCTCCATGATGAGGGGGTCAGTCTGTATATTTAACAACTTTTAAAGAGGACACCAGTAACAAACATGGATGCAATGATACTGGTCAAATACTACCTTGGTCAATGTAATTGCATTGATGCAAATAACTGAACGGTATCATCCCATGATACTTAGATAGTAAAGGTAGTTCAGTGATACTTTCTTTGCCCCAGCTGAGTGCTAGAGATGCAGTGAAGGATTAAGTACCTTCAAGTTAGGGCTCTCCCTCCACTAAGAAGAGGGAAACACTTTCCCTTGTCTTCAGTACTTGAGAGTTGTTTTGATGCTTAGCAGAAACTCTGTATTTTTAGATGAAATCCCAAGTTATTATAGCTACATCAGTAATAGTGTATAAATACACAGTATTTTCAATGCACATGCATTAGGCATCTGCCCACAACTGTTTTCTGTAAGACGTGTTGGCAATATTTAGAGTTTTTAAATATATCCCATAAATAACTAACTTTGAGCTAAACATGTCCAGGCTATGACAGTATTAATCACTGTGTTGTCTTTTATTTTTTAACCTATGTGTGTGTGTGTACACACACACATATATATATATATATGTATGTATGTATGTATGTATATATATATACACACACTTGGCGAGTGGGTTTAAGATACTAACGGTCTGAAGTAAGACCATACCTTTTCAGGTGTCCCCTTTTCTTTGGTATGTCTGAATTGTAGCTGGTCCTCCACTGCAGAATAGCTTTGGGGAGAGCCAAAAACCTGATGTGTTCACATGACACCCTAAAAAGAAGTCATGCCAGTCTGGTGAAGCCCTTGAAGGAGACTTTTGCAGCCTTGAAGGATGTGGGCTGTTGTTGAGCTGTTAATGATCTTCTGCTGTGAAAGTTGTAGCTAATGGTGTGAACACCTTTCCAAAAATATCAAAGCTATTGGTGTAAACCAGAATACCTCACTTGGAGCAGAAAGCTGAGGGTGTTTGGCCCAGCAAGGTGAGCACCAGAGGACTAAATGCCTTGGGTGCGAGGTACTGCAGCATCTTCCTGCAGTAAGAGACTACCAAAACATTGATCAGTTTTATCAGTTGATGGTTTGATCAAGGCATTTTCAATTTGTAAAGCTTGAAAAATGAGACACAATGCTCTCCTACTCTCTGGAGCATTTAGAAAAATACCCAACTGACATTTTATTGCTACTGAAAATTTAAAATACTGTGCAATTAAAGAGACCATTTTTAAAAAATAAAAATAACTTAGAAATTATTTATTTTTATTTACAGAGTGACTTGCTAATTTATTCCTTGCATTATAAGGCCATGGTGGAGTGCTGTTTGTTGAGGGTTTTTTTTATCATAGGAACTTAAACTGCTGAGAAGAAAAACCAATAGATTTAAACTTACAACTCTATGGCCTTGTTTTGTTTTTTATAAAAGGGCTGAGGTTTTATAAATGTCAAATCATGTGTTTTATATACTTTGTAAATTTTAGAGAGGCATAGTTTAAGAATTTTGTTCAAATTAAACGTGTATGTGCACATTGTTTAGACTAATCATGTAACTCAACCTGGAATCATCTGTATTAAATGGTTGTTCCAGCTAACCTTGTGCTCTGTAGCCTGAGGGATGTTTAGACTTCATCTTTAGATGTTCTAGAATAGATTTCATGTATCTTAAGGTTTCATCAGAAACTGGTGATCTAGGCACCTAATCACACAGGAAATGTCCACTTGCCTGTGAAGCATCCTACTGTCTGCTGGTTTTCCTTGCTGTGCAGTACCAGGTAATATGCTGGTATGTAGTAGATGTTTATAAAGGCACCACCAAGTACAGTGTGTGGTTCATAGCTACAAGTGTTTTTTAAATAATTTTCCAGCTTCCATTTTCAGGTCTTAAAGGGTTGTCATAACTTGTGCTTGAAGTGTGTTTATTACCTAAAGGATTGCAGTTCTTGTTCCCTCTCACACTCAATAGCCCTTGGAAGGCCCAGTCTCCTGAACACTTCAGCAAAGTACTCACATGGCCCAGTTCTAGTTTAGAGAAGACCTGAGTAGAACTGTTGTGTGTGTAAGTGCAGGAGGGCTGGGGCCTTGAGGAGCACAGCTGGAGAGCTACCTTCTCCCAAAGAGAGGTAAGATCTCACTGGTGCTGACAGGTCGTTTGGCCACAATTGCCCCTTGTGGTGGTTGGAAACGGCTACAAAAGAAATTTACTTAGATGTTTAAGCACATCCATCCACAGTGTTTCAGTGTCATAATCTACTCTTCACCTTATTAAACAAATCCTCTCCACATTTTGTAGGAAAACCCTTTTTCTCTTGGTCTCAGATGAAGTCTAATTTACTATGTCAGGTTGGCTGGTTGGTCACTTTTTGTTTATCTGAATGACATTCTTAATGAAACTGATATTTCAAAACTGTTTTCCCAGCATACTACAGAGTATCCTGCAAGGAAACAAATGCAGATACAGCAGCAATAATTGTGTTTTGTAGTTCTTTTCCCCCTCATTATCTCTGTACTTGTGTTGAATAGGTGAGATTTTAATACTGTCCTAAAGTCCACTTTGGCAAAACCATTAGTTAAAAATAATGTTTGGGGTACTTGATAAAGCAATTGTCAAACTGGCTCTTCATTCCTTCACTGGTTGTGCTGTATTATTTCCATGATGTGACTATTCACATCTTAGAACCACCTTTAAACCATACAAAAAACCATGTATGTGGATTCTGCTTTTAGATAAAAAAAATAAAGATTCATTTTCCTCATTGATGGGCTGGTTTTGTTTCATAAAAAATTAAAATCTAGAGCAGTTAGCAGTGAGTTATAGACAGCTTTGTGTTCCTACCTGCATAACAAAACTGCTCACTTTGAGTAAATTGGACCAGTTTCAAACATAGAAGCATGGAATGGTTTGGGTTGGAATGGACCTTAAAGATTACCTCGTTCCAACCCCCCTGCCATGGGCAGGGACACCTTCCACTAGACCAGGTTGCTCAGGGCCCCATCCAACCTGGCCTTGAATGTTTCCAGGGATGGGGCATCCACAGCTTCCCTGGGCAACCTGTTCCAGTGCTTCACTATCCTTTGAGTAAAGAATTTCTCCCTAACATCTAATTTAAACCTACTCTCTTCTAGTTTAAAACCATTGCCCCTTGTCCTGTCATTATCTGCCAATATAAAAAGTCATCTCCCTCCTTTTTATAAGGTACTGGAAGGTGCTGTAAAGTCTCCTCAGAGCCTTCTCTTCTCCAGGCTGAACAACCCCAACTCTCTCAGTCAGTCTTCATAGGAGAGGTGCTCCAGCCCTCCCATTATATTTGTGGCCTTCCTCTGGACCCATTCCAACAGGTCCATGCCTTTCTATGTTGGGGCCGCAGTGCTGGACACAGCACTCCAGGTGGGTCTCAGAATCACCTCACTTGACCTGCTGGCCACACTTCTTGTGGTGCAGCTCAGGATGTGGTTGACTTTCTGGGCTGCAAATGAAATGCGTTGGCCAATGTTCAGCTTTTTGTCCATGAGAACTCCACCCCATGTCTTCTCCACAGGGCTGCTCCCAATGAGTTCTCCTAGTCTGTACTCATGTCTAGCATTGCCCTAATCCAGGTGCAGCACCTTGCACTTGGACTAGTGAACATCACGAGATTCCCATGGGCCCAATTCTCAGGTTTGTCCAGGTCCCTCTGAATGGCATCTCATCCTTCAGGTGTGTCACCTGCACCACCCAGCTTTGTGGCATCTGCAAACTTTGCTGAAGGTACACTTGTTCCATTCACCTGATTGATGAAGATATTGAAGAGCATTGGACAGAGCTCTGAGGGACTCCACTCATCACCAGTCTCTGCCAAGACACTGAGGCATCGACCACAACTCTCTGGCTCCATCCATCCTGCTAATTCCTTCTCTACTGAATAGTCTGTCCATCAAATCCATGTCTCTCTAATTTGGACATAAGGATGTCATGTGGGAACATATAAACATATGATTATAGGTTTACAGTTCCTTTTTAATGTAGCAATTCATATTTAATAGGTTCTTTCCCTTCATTTTTCTTACTAAGAAAACTTAAACTCTGGGATTTAGTAGCCACATCAGTCATTTATAGTAGCAGAATTTGGATTTGGACACTGTGCCAGTGGACCTGGTCTCCTTTCAAGCACTGCTACATATTTATTTGTTGTTCACTGAGTAATAGTGTGGCTGAGCTCCAGATATTGCAGGGTAAATAGAACAGAATAAAATAGAATTTAGAATTTGATGAATGCAAAGATGCAGCAGAAGCTTCTATAAGCTGTGACAAAACGACTACTCAAAATACACAGACTTCTTGAATTGTAATTTTTCCAAATTGCATTGCGTGGCTAGGGCTGGCAGGCCACACTTGCTGGGACCCTTTCCCTCCTCTCTCCAGCTCCATGTGCAGGAATAGGCTCATCCTGCCAGCCCTACAGTGAGGAGTCAAGTGGGGTGATACGAATGCAGATAAAATAAGCAGTTGTCCTAAAAAAAAAGGAAAACCAACATAGTGTTGCCCTTCGTTAGCTGTGACCGCTAGTAGTTTGCTTAATGCAAATGTTTTGCACAGCTGTGAACATATGCTGTTTCACTGCATCCAGCCTGAGCATATCATATGGCTCTGCCTCCTCTCAGGGCAAATGGAGGCACTGGAGCGAGACATAAAGGTCCTTCTCCAGCAGCTTGGTGGAAACACTGCAGCAATGCACCTCTGGGGCTGATATCTCCAAAGTCATCATGGTGTGCACGAACCACGACTGATCACATCAGCAGCAGAGTGGAGAAGCAATGGGAAGCTGCGTGTGTGTAATGTGAGGGGTGGGAGGCACTTCCCTGGCTCGCAGGGCAAAGTGGCCACATCCAGGAAATATCACTGGCTTACTGCTTGGCTTGAAGTGGTGGCTCCTCTGCAAGCTCTGGCGTGAGGCTGCTTGGTTTCTAACATACCAGTCTGTGCATTTTTCTGATCTGCCTCTGGACACTGAGCACCTCTGTTGCTTTGTTCTCAAAAAGTCAGGCAGGGGCATTGCTGGCCCATTTGCTCCCATTGCCTTCAGCTTAGCTGAGCCCTCACACTCTCCACATGGAAATACAAATATTTTTTTTTCTGAAGTGCTGTTTGAATTGTCATAGCTGCTTTTCAGTAAATCAATGCTTGGAGCATGAGCAAAGAGTGTGTGTGCAGAGAGAGATCTAGGTGGATGATCACATCTCCCCTGGGAAGAGATGGATCAGTGATCTGAGGTGAGGTTTCCTTGGCTGCTGATCTGCACAGCACAGTGCTGTCAGTTCCTTTGGCCAGGTGCTTAAAGTCAACCTCTCTGAAGTGTTATGTCTTCACATGATGAATCCATGAATCTTCTATTTGCAGGAGATGAGGAAATTAAATAGCATCTCCTGCATGCTTTCCCTTATGCTTTTTAAAACATGCAGATTATTCACTTGGCAAGAAAATGCAATTTTGGAGGGCAGAGGCTCCATCCCCCAAAGCTTAAGTAAGGGAAAGACTCACTTTATGGCCTCAGAGCTATGATTTAATTCTGCTGCACTTATCAGGCTGGGCAGAACTGTCCCAAGACCTCATGTGCATGTCTCTGAAGGCCTTGTCCTGCTTCATTTGCCCCGCAGCCTCCAGTCAGGCGAGTTAAGGAGATGATGGGTTGCTTTCCCTGTGAACCACCATTCTCTTCAAGGCATTGCTTAGGGCAAAGGAAGATTAAAAAAACCCCACATCATCCATTTCAGATGCAGAAGCAAACTACAGGCAGAAGATACCTTGACCCTGTGCTGTTCCAAAGCTGAGAACTGTAACTCCAGAAGGCTAAGGAGCAGATGGTGGGGTTGGGTGGATGCCCAACCACAATCATCAGCTCATTGTCCCTGCAAAGCATGAGAGGTAACAGGGCTTGGAGCACATCCAGAGCTTGGGTATTAAGCTCAGTACAAATAGGTTATAACCCTTCCTTGCTACTTAGTTGTTTAGCACACTGAAGTTGCTCATTTTCTAAAAAATAGTTGTCACTTACCTTGTTGCATTGCTCACTCCAGTGTTTGACTCTTAAATGTAGGATGGTTCAGATTCAACGTCTTGTGGGATGTTGGGTGACCATCACGCTCTTGTCTCCTGTAAGGGAGACAAAGCACCCCCAGAGCCCAACTCCCAGCCACAACTGGCTGTAGAGATCCACCCACTGTTGCATACAGAATGTTCATCACTGGCAGTGCTAAGCACTGAGAGAAGGGCAGTAGAAGTGCTGTGGCTGATCATGACTGATGAATTCCTTTAAACATCAGTATATAGGAAGACATTTTTTATTGGGAGAGTGGTGAGGCAGTGAACAGGTTGCCTAGGGAGGCTGTGGATGCCCCAACCCTGGCAGTGTTCAAAGCCAGGCTGGATAAAGCCTTGGGGAACCTCATCTAATGGGAAGTGTCCCTGCCCACAGGAGGGTGATGTTTGTGCAACCTGATTTCATCTCTTCGGATGGTGGTCATACCACTGCCTGAGGCCTCTCCTCTGTGGCTCTGATTTCTTCCTTGGGCTGTTCAAGGACAGTGAGTTTCCCCAATTCAGGCAATTCTCTAAGTGCCAAGGATGTGCCTGCATTATGCAAGACAGGCTTACATGCATTTTGTTAAACCTATCACAAGAGAAATTTGTTAACCTGGTGACAGGCTTCCCAGGCCTGACAGGCACCACAGCAGCTCCTGATGCAGGTGGAAGTATTGTGAGGCTGGAGATGAAAGGACTGTGTCAGTCATCCTGAAGCTGAAACCTGAACTTTACAACCTGCATGACCTTGTCTAGAGGAGCTAGAGGAGAGACTGTTGTACACAGGGATGCTCCTTGCAAGACCATTTCCAAGCAGGACAAAAGGCCACTTTGGCTGCTCTGGGCAGCATCCTCCAGCCTCACAGGCAATCTGAGTTCACTCTGTGCTGAAGAAACCAAAGAGATTTAGAGATTTTGTGCCCCAGTGCATGATCTGCCCCCTTTACTGTCACCGTAGAGAAAAGGCTGGCAAGGAACTGGGCACGTTATGAGCACATGCATTAAATACCACCATTGTGCTGCTCTTCAGTGTAACAACAGAGGACCTGTGCTCAGTAACCTCAGGACCCACCTCTGAGACACCTGGCATGGCAAAACTAGCAGCAGAAGAGTTGAAAATGATTGAAACTTCCTCCACCAATCGATTTAGTTGCACACCCTGTTTCACTGAGCCTTCCCCACCACACAGCAGGCTCCCAGCTGCTGTCCTGCATTTCTCTACCCATCCCTGGGGATGTGTCCAACCCACAAGCCTGTGCAAGGAGAGCTTGGGAGAAACTCTTAGTTGATGAAGACCTGCCTAAAACCAGCTTGTAGGAGACCCAGGAGATAGTCCTCAGTGGAGTCCCACAGGGTAGTACAGGGGTGGGTTGTGGAGCAGGGGTGTCCCACCCTTACCATGGCCAACAGCTGAGTGCTGGGACATGCCACGAGCACCCCATGGTAGTGATGTGGAAGACGTTCCTAGTATCACTCTTGTCTAATGGTCTCCATAGCAACAGTGAGGCTCTCCCCCCACCCCAGCTGAACTTGCCAAGAGCAGCAGGTAGATATGATGGAAATTAAATGCTGCTATTAATTTACATGAGCTGGGCGAAGCGTAAGCAAGAGGAGTGTGGGGGATAAGGAGCTGGCAATGTTCACCAGGCAGGTTCCTTACATAGGCTGGGCTCGCCTTACAGAGATCCCCAATTGCACCCTGGAACTGTGCTTTGGGTGACCCACCATTCCACCCCTCAGGAAGCAGTCTGAAAAGGGGAAAATTGCATTGGGGTTGGGTCAGGCTGCCAGGGAGAAGGGAGAAGGAATTTGGTTTACATCCACCTATACAAAGCTTTCAGGCACACACAAACCTGGATTTTAATTTATCTTTTACTAATTTCAGAAGTAGAAATTCTATTTTCCCAGAGAAAAGAATGGACTGAATTCAGTAGCAGAACTCCCTGTCTTGGGCGGTGTGTTTTCCCATCTGCTCCCCCACTGCAGCTTGTGCTGCTCCAGCAGTTGTTGGTGACACTGCCATGAGCCACATGTTTGCAGACTGACTGTAACCACAGACCCACTGGGGCTCAAACCCAGTTCAACATTTTGGTTTTTTGGGGAGGTGCAGATCATGGTGACTCTCAGCACTAACCTGCCCTCAGTGTTCACAGGCTGAGGCTCTACCCTGGTCTCTTCACAGTCACCATGGCCAAGGAATGGCAGATGCTCCAGGAACTGCAGAGATACGTTTATTTATTTAATACCAGATTAAATGAGCTTCCCTTGGCTTCTCCTACCTCAAAGTGATTTAATTAATGCTGAAACTCTGTGCACACAGGACACAGCAGAGCTGTTCGTGGCTGGCGTGGGCTACATCTAGAGAATTACTTCAGAAAAAGTAAAATGCCAGCTGATAAAAATGGAAGATGTTAACGTGCCACGTGCTGCCAGGAAATGAGGCTGCTACTCTCTTCTAAACCTGAATCAGACCTTTAATGAAAGCTAACTTGCTCACCCCACCCTTTTGACATTTAAAGCTAATTAAAAGTGGGATACCACCCCCCAGCTGAGGGCCAGCACCCGCTGCCGTAGGTGGCTGCCAGGTTGGGGAGTTATGCAGGAGTTCATTCACCAACTTGTCAGCGCACATCAAGCACGGAAAGCAAAGCGGCAGCAAAACTTCAGTCATGCCATCACAAAAACTAGGAAAAACCCCAGAAGAGTTGTAAGTTTACAATATTGTCCTCAGCAGTCAGGGCAGCGAGGTGCCTGAGCCCCGAGCCCCAGGGTGTCTGCACCCAAACAACTGTGTGCCTGTAGGCCCTAGGGCAGCTGTAGCCCAGCTGCTTTCAAACCCAGACCCTGCTGCTGTCACAAAGGCAAAGGCCACTTGTGAAATTAGAGGAAAGGCCCATGGTGCAGCTCTGCAAGGACAAGCAAAGGTGCTGGCCAGCCATCAAGTGTGGAAATAGCATGGAGGAGAGAGGAACAAGGAAGAAAAACACTGCAAGTAGCAGCAATCAAGTTGCTTCCTGCCTTACAGACCCACCCCTGCTCTTTCATGCCAGGTATTCACAGGCATGATTGAATTCATGCTTTCTTTCCCTGCAGGACAGCATTTTCCATCATACAACTCCACTACATCAATACTTCAGACAGATCTTTACCTACAGGTAAAGATTATCTGCTATTCCAACATCATCCTCACCAGGGCAAAATTCTGACCACTGCAGAGGTGACTGAGGAACCTCCTGTGGTCTGACCACAGGCACAACTGCCACCCCACAGGGAAGACTGTGAGCATTTTGAGCCGTTTAGGCTCATACAAAGTGGATGCTGCAGCAAAGGAAGCAATGTCCCCAGGCTAGGTCCTCCAGTGGCTGCCAGTGGAGAGCTGCCACCCCTTCCCCGACCAGCTCCTCGCAGCCACCAGCAGCAGGTGTGAACCTGCATGTTCCAGCTAATGAGATGCCAATCCAATCTGTCACAGCTAAACCAAAGCAGCTTGAACAAAGCTACAACCAACAGTGAGAGGGAGCCCAATACTTTTGTTCCATCAAAATCACCATTTTCATGTTTCTAAATTTGACGGCTAAGGGACATGATTACACTTCATCTTGCCGAATTTCCCCCTGCAGGACATCCACCAGAGAACACTGACAAGAGAAGCCAAAAAGCATCATAGGCAGACATCAAGCAAGGGCAGCACAATAAATAAAATCCTTAGAACATTTTGCAGTTTTAATTAAGATGTATTTGTATGAAAGGCTCTTATGACCTTTCCTTGTTGGTACCTGATGCAAAAACAGTCCTAGAGAAGGCTGGTCCAAGTGGCAGCTATGGAGAAACACTTCCAAACCTGGCTAGACGTAAAACTCATGGAGGCCAATGCGCCTTGGTCCCCTGAGCAGGGGGAACATCTCTAACCCCCCACATGGGTCATGCAGGGAGAGGGAGGCTGCAGAAACAATTTGCAAAGAATGACTCAAGAGCTGAGTTGGCAGGTCCTGAGGCCCTGGTGCTGGCCTACCTGTGCAAAGCAGCCCTCAATTCCACTGCTCTGGATTTTATGTTCCTCTCAGCATCCTGAACCAAAACCTTGTCCTCCAAGGGTTGAAGCAGGGCCTCTCTTGAACTGGTGGTGTCCTGGTGTGCCAGTTAGAGGTGGAGGAGTCTTTCTTCTGGACAGCCCCTGGCT
>NW_008655563.1:13002-26931 GCF_000695815.1 Acanthisitta chloris
CCCCTCCCTACCCATCCGCAGCCCTGAGGTATGGGGGACATGGCTCCAAATCATGCCAGGATGGAGAGCCCAGGGCACACAGCCGCTCCTCCACTGGCCAAGCTGGAGGGCTGCTCCCAGCAGGTGGTGGTGGAATCCCACAGGAGGCAGAGCAGCAGCTTTGAGGCAGCGTCTCAGGTCCATGGGATGCTTGCAGAGCACCAAGGCAGTTCCCTCCATGGGCAGTTATCAGATAATGATTTCGGGCACATGCTGTCAGGCTTTGGCAGCTCCTGTTTCAGATCTAAGTCCTCTGACAGACCTACCCACACAGTTCCCAATGCAGGAGGCCATTGTGCAAGAAGGCATGGCATGGAACACAAGGTTCACTGTGAGGAACAAACTAAGGTTTGGTGTACTCCTGGGGCATGCTAGTTGAGTTTGGAAGTAATTCAGGTATCCATCTACTCAATTACCAGCCTCCTTAATTAGCAGACACCATCTTTTCCTTCAAGAGCGATCCATTCTCTACAAATGAAGCCTCCCTTTGGCTTATCTGGTCATAGCACAAGACATTTACCTGGAAACTCCACTTTGGATTGGGGCAACGAAATGAATTCAACGTCTCAGAAAAGTGAAAGAAAACTCACTAGCATCACTGATCATCAAATGAATAGTGATTCTTTGGATTAATGTTAAAACCCATTTATTCAGGCTTTTGTGCAGGGTGCACAACTCAATGCGGTTACGTATACACAGTATGCACATCCTGACAGCATACAAAAGGGTAAGGAGCAATGGGTGCTTACACTGGATATGTATGTACAGACATATTAAACTGGGATCTTTACATTAGAAAATTATCTGACACTATTCAGGTATCATCAAGGCTATTAGAAATTGCGTAGAAAACCAATAAAACTTGGAAAGTATCTACTATTATTTCACTTTACCCAGGCTGGACATAGAGTGAGGCTTCCCACACTACATCACTTGTGGGCAAAGCCCACGGGATCCCTCAAACATTTTGGAGGGTCACATCACTGTTCACTCTAGCACATCCCATTACAAGTTAAAGATAAACACATTGGTATTATTTCCTGTTTTCCTGGGAAGAACAACAGCTTACATACTTCAAAAAGCTAATTTTCTCCTGGGAAAAGACAACAAAGGAAAGATTTAGAGACCATAAGAGAACCAAACACTAAGGAAATGTTGTAACAGCACTTTCTGGTCCTTCCAAAAACTCTTCAGAGACCAGGCAGCACCTAATTTAAAGCGCTGTACACTGTCCAGATTTACAGAAGTGCAATAGCAGGGCTTGGCAGACCCCAGGTCTTCTGCTGATCTTTACCTTGTTCCTATCCTAAGGGCTGCAAGAGATCGTACTTTTGTAACCTGCACAAAAAGACACAGAGAGATCAAATAGATTTAGCAAAAGGATATTGAATAAAAACAATAGATAGAAATATGCAGCAATGTCACATGAGCCATACTTCACTCCCAGTAACTATTCTGTATTTAATTTCTGACTGAACTTTAAGATGTAGGCAGAAGGAGGGAGCATCAGAAAAAATGACTTAAGAAACACATGATTCTTGTGGCCAAGGACCCCAGGGACACCCAGAATCCATCCGAGTTGACAAGAGCAGCTCCAACTCCCTAAGTACTCTTCTATGCCAAATCCTTGCACATATCAATTCGGTTTCTATATCAAATTTTAGCATTATAAAGAACCTAACTGAAAATTCACCCAGGGAGTAGTTTTAAAGGATCAATTTGCTATAGCAGGTAACAAAGTTGCTTAGTGCAACAGAGGTAAGACTGTGTTAAAACTGCTCCCAAAGGTGGCTGAAATAAGATGCCTTTGCACAAAAACACCAAATATAGGACATACTTGTAGAACCTTCAATCACAGCCAGTATGATTTCAGACATCTTTCCCTTTTAGCACATATGCCTTTTGTTGTGTAAGCTCTGGGGTTTAGTTTATTCTGTCTGTTGCCCTGCACGAGCCTTTTGGAGAAAAGGTGAGGACAGCATGAAGAATCTCTCTCAACTATATTTCTCCCCTAAAGTTTAAAGTTCTCTGGTGGAAATCTTTACAATGAGCCAAAACTTACTTGAGTGAAGATGCATTTCAAAAATGTGTGTTTTCCTTGTTGATTTTTACAAAAATTCATTGTTGAAGTGGCTTGAAAATTGTTTTCCTTTTGGAGCATGACTTCCTTAAATATAATATATTATGAATAGGCAAAGAATAACCAGTATTGTACATTCATTCTTCCTATAGTGTGAATTCTCATTCTGACTGTTTCAGATAAAAAACACTTCAGCTGTAAGTATCTATAAGTCAGATTTTTTTTCAAAAGGAATCAGAAAAAATACTTAATTATACTTAATTACCAGATTCTCTTTGTCACTAGTAAGCATGGGGAATGAGCAGCTATTCAAAAGTAAGAAGCCTTCAATAGCACCTTTTTACATTTCTGAGTGCAGCTACAGCATGTAACGTGTAGGAATGTCACATCAAACTTCATAGCTCTGCCTGTTTCCCACACAAATCATTTTCTGGCACAGAAAGTCAGGGAGAACTTCCAGAGCTTGAGTGCAAGCAAATTTAAGACTCCAGTGTTTTAAAAGTCTGACAACAATTCCTGGCCAGGGGTGGGGAGGAGAAACAGGTTTCTGGCAGTGAGTGAACCTGTAGGCTGGGAAGGCACCACTGAATCCTGTGAAAATGTTTCCTGGTACTAAGAGATCCCCAGAAATGACTGGTTTTCACAGGTGGCTAAAATCAAACATGCAGATAAGTAGATCTGATTTGGAGATCAAGGCCAAGACTGAACCACACTCACTCTGCCTGCCATAGTATTTTTTAAAATCATATTTTAAACACAGCCTTAAAAAGCCTCGTTTCTAAAACTATTCAAGTTTATATAAAAATAAGTAGCAACTCATGTATTTTATTTTAATACAGCCATTACAAGGCCTAATGCCACATGCTGTATTAGAAATCTCTGGTTTAACCATGATATGTATATGTTTTTTAATATCCAGGTACATATTATATATGTATAAATCATCAAGCTCAGTTAAACACAAAGTAAAACATAATACCTTTCCCCCAGAAGATAGTTTCATCTATTAAGCTTCAGACTGCAAAGCTAGTTATGGTATCAGAGGCAAAATACAATTTTACAAAATCACTGGGGAAGAAACAATTTTTTTACACTTCAATTGGTAGAATAAGCCACAACAGAAGTAATCAAATCAAGTATTACTGAAGAATGAAATACAGCATATTTTCTTCTCCAGTGCTCACTAAATAATCCAGGAAATGCAAATAAATGAAAACTCTGGTGAATTTTACCAAAGAAGTTTGCTACCACAAATTGCGTTTGAGAAGAAGTCTGCCTTGCCATACACAGCTGTCTGCCTGTTGTTTTCACCCTCTAGTCTAAGTAGTCAGCTAATACAACATATTTTTTTCATAAGACTTAAGGCTTAAATTTGTCCCCCACAAACTAATAATTATGCAACATCTTCCTTCCTGTCTTAATTTGCATTCTCATACTGAAACCAAGTTATTTAATTGCATTAAAGCCCTCAATGATCTAAACTGACATCTGTTCTTTGGATGAAATAAATGGTATGACACACCAGCAAGAAGGAAAAAAAAAAGCAACCAACAAAACAGAAACAAGACCAAAACCAGCAGTACAGCAGTAGAGGTGAGAAGTAAGAACCAGTTCAAAGACTAGGAGAAACACATATGAAAGGACCACCCAGAACATACAGAAAGCCACTGCTAGAAAGAAGGTTCTCCAGAATTATTCTCATGGCTCTGTATCAAAAGGAACAGAGACAGATATGAGACCTTTCCCCCACACACACCTGCCACTGCTTCTTAAAGTCAGGACAGGCTGAAGAGCCACAGGACACCTGACTACTCCTCTCAGGTATCTGTGCTTATGCTACAGAGAAGTTCAACTTTTAGCAAGGTGACCTGCAAGGAAGGTTCAAAGTCAGGCAGGAATATAACTGTAACTCTTTCAAATAAGATTCCACAAGAAAAGTGAACTATTTAATGGAGTTGATCCTGTTGGTTTTTTTAATTTTCAGTATTTGTACATCCAGGACACCTGTTGTGCAGAAAAGCCAAACCACAGTACCACACGGCTGTGACCGACAGCTCTGCTGTCTGAGCAGGCATAACCATCCTGCTCCAGTGCTCTCTCTCACACTGTCAAGACAGACAGAAGAGCTACACAATGAAAGCACAGAATTTCTCTCCCATGTGCTCTCTTGCGTGCATGAGCAGGCTCAAAGTCAAACCTTGTGGGTCTAAACACTGTGATGCAGATTTTGCATTAACACACTTGTTTTCTGATATTTTCCGCTCTCCAGAAAGCTACTGGCAATTATTAACTAGTCAATAGTTATTTCTTCTACAAGGTGGTATATGCCATGCATACCTGATAAGAGAGCATGTAGCCAAAATTAATCTAAAGATTATTCCAAGAAGCAGTAGTAATAGTTCTAAATTTAAAGATGAGTTCACTGGCTTTGTTGAAAGCAACACTAAGATCCCAAGTGCAAAAGAAGAAAGGAAGAAAGAGTAAGAGCTGTGTTTCCAAATGGTATGGAGAAGTAGCACCAAGTAGCAAGACGGATGCCTGAAACAGTTCACAAGAGAGAGATCTGAAAATCTGAAAGGTGAATTAAACTGAAGACAGGCTATCAGGGACAGGAAAGAAACAGAAGAAGTGCCAATTAATGGTATAAAGATTTCCTATAGTTTTCAGAAATTTTTCTGATGTGTGAACAATGTTGCTATCCTGCCCCAAATCCCTAAAAACTGAATCTATTCACGCCAACATAAATGAAATTCTTCCCAGCATCAAAGTGGCAGCAGCAGGATCAACTGATCTCTGGGTTCTATATGTTATCTCTCAACTTACTTTGTTGAAGACTGAAGTGGCACTTGGCAGAAACGGTTTGAGCCTCAGACCCAATGCAAATGAATCTCTTTCTGGCAATACAACTGCAATTACCATATTCATAGAGATTATTAATTAATCAGAAGTGCTGTTTGAATAAAAGTGTGGTGATTTCAACTCAGCAGCATAATGTATTTTAAGAAAACATTTGACGCAGTAGTCAGCCATTCACTGGAAGCTCAGTTTAGTAGAACATTACTGAAGCTATAGATTAAGAAGTTAAATACTGTATCAAGTTTAATGAAGAAATCAAGGGTGAATAAGAAGTGTGAAAGCTGAGGCCACTGGGAGCTGCAGACTTGACACAGGATCCCACGGAGTTGAGCGTGTGCGGTCACGGAGCCTGTCATGCGATTACTGTTTCACATGGGTACACATGGGTTTCATGTTGCTGGAACAAGCAGTGGGGCAGCTAGAACTGTGCACGTACACAGGTCAATGCAGAAATGCGCTAGGGCAAAATTACCAGACTGTAGAGAATGTCTTCTGCTGAAATTTAAGCAAGCTATAATAGGGAGGCCAGTCTGGGAACACGTGGCCTTAAGAACTCCAAGCCCTCTTAGTGCTGGGCAGCAGGCTTGCTAAGAGCCTTGGGATAATGGCAACTCCTCCTCTGTAAACAGGGTAGCTTAAAAGCAAACAAACAAAGCAAAAAAAAACCAACCAAACCCAAACAAGCAGAAAAAGCAATGCAATTGTCCTACCTCTGAGCTTGATCTCTTTTCACCTGATCCACTTATCCAGAGCACAGGGAACATTAACTCTCATGCACACGTGCATTAGGGATATTTGCACCAACCAGGCCGCCTCCTTTGATGTGCATTTCCATCTCCCCTTGCTTCTTCTGCTGCCTAAAGCCTACTGCTGTGAACAGAAACACTCCGACACATTATTTACAAAAACCAATATAAACACCTCATGGAATCCCATCAATTCAAGATGCTCCATTTCCTCTTGCTAACTTTGTCTTTCCTAAACCATGAGCTATGTAGGCATAATCTCTTCCTGAATATCTAGAATACTGCAGGCACTGCTGCAAATATTGTGGTCCCTTCTTGTGAAGAAATTTGATGATTTGGGGTGGTGGGCGAAGCTTTTTGGGCTTGGTGAGCCTAATTCATTCACACCAAACAAAACAAGTACATTTGATATGCCAGCAATCCTTGCACAGAAGGAAGGAAAAGCAACTAAATGCACTCCAAAGCAGCAGTTTATCAACCCAGACAGTAAAATGAACACAAGTGACAAACTCCATGAAACAGAACAAAAATCAGGTAACTGGCATAGCCTATACATCTAGACTCAGCTCAGTGAAAGGAAAAGTGCAACTCACTCCAGCAAATTGGCTGCTGAATTTGCTAAACAAATTACTGGTCACACATAGACAATTTACAGGTTCTCCACCAGTACACTGAAAAGGAGTCCTCAGCACAAGTGAATAAATGGGCCAGTAAGGGATTCTAGCACATAACATTTGTGTTTGGGTTTTTTCCTCTTGTTAAAGCCCTCTACCACTATGCCACCCCTTCCAGCCCTAAGCTGCTCCTTGGTGCTGACTGGGTCCCCAAACTGGGAAAAGGACCAGTCATGTAGAACTCACATGCTCACAGACCAACGGGTTGGGGAGGGAAGGTGCTGCATCCTCCTGCCTGGGAACAGAGCAGAGGGACACATCACTTGGCAGGTGCCCATAGGCACCAGCCAGAACCATCTCCTCACCATCCATGCAGCTGAGCAGCCAGCACTGCATTTTGGCTGGGGGGCAGCTGGTCCTCATCTCTAAGCACAAACAGCAGAACATGCTCTGAGGGAGTCAAAGAAATCACCATGGTTTGTATGCTGACCCATCTGCAGTTACTGCATTTTCCAGGAAAATCTTACCACTCAGCCAAGATAAATTAAACTATGTGTATCAGAACATTTCTATTAATAAGTGAACTTTGGTGTTTTTTAAGGAAATTTTCAGTTTCCTTAAGCTGATATTTTTCCTCAGAAAGTACATTTACGAACACACTAGGATCAACCACCACATCCCAGTGGGATACATCATGGTTGTTAAAATCTCTGACTCTTGAAACTAATCTGATGGCTTGGGCAGAACAACCTTTTAGATTATCCACGTGTGAACAGACATGGAAAATGCCTGCATGAAAGTTCCTTTTCAAAAGCAAAAGGTATTAACTAGTCATTTTAATAGCTGTATTTTCTTTGAAAACTTAGAAAACATAGTTGAGGTACCTTCTCCTCAGAAGTTTGCAATATTTCTTTTAGAACAAACTTCCTTTTTCCTCAGAGGTGCTTAAGCAGGTGACTTGACCAGCCCTAGAGAACGTTTTAAGAAAGAAGCAAAAGCACAGTAATGTTTTCCAAACTGGTACAAGCAACAGAAAAAGTAGGTTTTGATGTGCAGAGGGGACTGCTTCAAGAAGATAAGAGTATCTTCTTTCGTAACGAGACAGTTTGATTTCATTAGCCTGGCCTGTAAAATAGTGGCACTGTTTTGCATCCTTTTCTCTCCATCTCAAGAGCATATTTTCAAAAAAAGCAATCTTGCAAAGCACTTACCTCCCCTTTCAAGCACAATATTCTGAAGCTACACACCTAAGCAGAAACTCTCTACCAAGTGAGAAAGCTCAAATCTAATGCTTGGGCAGGAGGGGCTCTGGGAAGAGGAAGTATAAAACTAGAGACATGCAGTTAAAAGTATCAAGTACATGTTTTAATTCCTCACAGCAATTCTGCCATATGGAGTAGCAAAAAGGGTCATGTGCTTGTACTGAGTGCAAGACCAAATACAAGAGAGAATGGAATGTCACCTGAGAGAAGGTCTTATTTATACAAGAGCTGTTTAGCAGACTGATTTGTACACCTATTTATATGAGACTGTTCCTGCCTTCTCCAAGTGCATTAAAAGGAAAAGCCCATTACCTTGCCGTTATCTAAAACCTGTGGCCATGCATGGATTCAACAACACTATCCACAAGAATGTGCAATATCAAAAAAACACGTCAAGGTTTCTCAGTGCTTAAGATATTGACCTATTAAGCTAAATTTCACTTCACCTGGGGCTAAGCTATATGTAGGCAGTGATTGAAAGTTCTTACGTTACCCATAGAGCTCTCATAAGGCCAAATTACCCTCTGTTCTCAGCAGAGCAAATTTGCTCTGATGATTCACATCCTGTTTTGAATCGACAAACACCAGTGCTTCCTCCCCACTGTATGTGACAATTTCTTAAGCAAAATACTGTTCTCTAGGGATACAATTTGATTCGTTTATTTCATTTTGACCAGAGTGTGAAACAAAAGATGATCATAATTTGTACACTGCTCTGGAAAAAGGCTATTGGAGTGTGCTCAGTAAAGCTGTCAGAAACAAAGGGCATTAAATAACAACAATGGACCTCAGAGAAATTAACTGTATCTCTTTATTGTTAACCAATGAATGTTATCCAAAATAGTAGATGTAATTGTAGCTTAATTGTACAACACAAAACATGATGCTAAAGAAAAAAGCATGTGGAAAATTACTTCACCAAGTAATCATTAAATGTATTCTTAGTATTTCTGCACCAGTAAGTGTTCCCAACTGCTGGTGACAGCAGCTATTACCACTTTGTTCATTGTGAAAATCTGTATTACAAATGGTTGTTCCTGGTTGTTTAGAAAAAAAAAAAAGTCACACAGCTTTATAAATGGATCTAATCCGTTCAGCCCTACTCTACGTGCTGTAGATTTATGAACAGCAAACTTTACTGGTATTTTTTCCCAACACTGAAACTGATGCATCAGTGTTAGTGCACACTTTCCAGGGAAAAATGAAAACTCACTGGAAGCACAGTATTTCACCCGCTATGGCAAACTGTTCAAATACTTCAGAACTTTGCTTAAGCCTCGG
Source organism: Acanthisitta chloris (assembly GCF_000695815.1). Taxonomy (NCBI): domain Eukaryota; kingdom Metazoa; phylum Chordata; class Aves; order Passeriformes; family Acanthisittidae; genus Acanthisitta; species Acanthisitta chloris. The sequence continues at coordinate 21,881 of NW_008655563.1, forward strand.
TGTATGAAGCCTGTGAAACAAAAACTGTTCTTACAATGCACTGCAAGTTGAAACACCAACTTCCACCAAGCAGCATTTTGAAGCATGTGCACAGCATCTGCACATCAGTCTTCAAGGTCAACCAGGTATGTTTAGCCCCACAAACCAAAAATATATTAAGGTATCTTTATTTTATTTTCATGATGTCACCCCACATAGCCAACCTGTAACTCTGCAAAATAAAAAAAACTTAATTGGACTGTTCATAAGAAATTTAAACCTATTGTGCATGAAAAAATGTTTAATAAAATGGCAATTTTTAATAGAGAAGTGTAAATTTATGAGTGCATAATATCAGACAGAAAAAAGCTGAACCATCCTCAGAGAAAGCCAGGTTCTTCCACTCTAGGTGTTTCCTAGGGTACTCTAACATAAGGAGTAACTGCAGTCCACATTAACTGTGAAGCTGTTACTGAAGTTCAATTTCTAAGCAAATTTCTCAAAAAAGCAGGTCTCCTTTTCAAGAGGGAAAGGACTTAATAACAAAGATCTGACATCAGATATAACAATTACAATACTAGCTTCACTGAAAACGGAAGCTACTAACACTTTTACTCCAATTCTGGGAACTTTCATTTTGTATTTGGAAACCCAAACTGACTGACATGCACATTCTACACCCCTCCCAGAAGATAGTATACCAGTGACAGGTTACAGCTTTAAAACACACCAGATGCTTTTACAATTTAAACTCAACAGAAGGCAGTTAAGACAATATTGAGCACTATAAATCCATCTTAAAGTAAAACAAAATCCTAGGAGTAAGGGCTCCTAGCAATCTATGACATCACTGCGCAGTGATAGTCAATTTAAACAGTTTTTTTCATGGTGTTTGAAGGACCAGTCATCATGTACATAGTAGTGAGGTAGGATACTGTCCCCTCCCTGGGACTGATGTTTTCATATGCTCCCTTGCCAGAAAGGTCCAGGTCTCCCTACTGCAAATAAAATAATTACAAGCAAACAGCACATTAAGCTTTAGGTTTTTTCCCCTGTTTGTTGCATTAGAACGTTTTGCACAGCTAAAAGAATCACCTAGGAAAAGCAATACTCAAGGCTATCAGGCAGCCATGTGCTGCCCACAGGTAGTGTTCCATTTAAAAATAATTCCTGGAACAACCACCTGCCATCCAGACCTTTGTGAACAGGTAGGCAAAGAAAACCATCAATGATGACAGGACATGAAACACCACAGAATTTCACTTGGGAGGAAAAAACCACCCAAACACAAAAAAAGAAAATAAAGCAAGAAAAAAACCCCAACAAAACTGAAAGTCACCAAACTCTTAATGGTGTAGCTACATTGAAAACTGTAATTTCAAACTTCATACTGAAATAGTACCTATCCAGTTTAGGTTCAGTTCCATTCTTCTATTTCTTAATGTTTAAGCAATATATACACTTGTCAGTCATTTTGTACTTCACATCAGTTTCCAAAGAGAAAAAAAAAAAGAAAAAGAAACAATAAACCTGAAAACACAATGGGAAAAAACTGCTATTAGTCTCCACACCCTCCCCTATGAAACCTAGGGATGACAGACTGCCTTACTGTTGAATAGCTTCCCCTAAATTTGTCTTCTAGTCACTGTAGTCAACCTGGTATTAAGTGCTTTGGCAAAGTGGGGTGCAATCCATCAAATCTGCAAAGGCCTGGTTTTTTTTCTCTGTTGGTGGTTCAGCTTTACGAGGAACATATATGCAAAGTAACAGCTCTCACATTGCTTCAAACTCATCAATACGCTGCTTTGTATTGCCTTGTCGGATTTGTCGAAGAGTCTTGTACTTATCGCGGCCTGCTTTAACATTCTCAGCATGAAGGACATCATTTTGTGTTTTCTTGCTTTCATCTCTGGCTTGAGCCAACTCAGAACTTAAAGCCTGTTGAATAAAATATTTGCATTTAAGTGCTTTGACTAATCTTTTAATGATTCTGGAGTTTCTGATAACAACTATTCTGCAACTTGGGTAAGAATTTCTTGAATGCCAAACTATGAAATGCTTGTTGTGCAGTTCAGTAACATTCAAGTTGTGAGGTGTATCAGAAAGAATGTAGAGGGAAAGATAAGGAGAACACAGTATTCCTTCCTTATGTAAATGGGAGCATCAAACACACACACACAAAAAAAGCAGCACCTCATGCACCGTAACATCCAAGAAGAAAGGGATAAAGCAGGAAAATCACCTTATATTTCAATTTTTCCTTGACTACAGACAGCTCTTGTTTATCTCCCTGATCCTGTTCAGGGACTGACCAAGCAAAGAGAATATTACACGTACATATTACAAAGATACTGCTGCCAGAAAAATTAGCAGCTTTCCATTTCTTGCATTTTCTTCCCAAATAGACATTTCATCACCAGGAAAAGGGTAACCACTAACATAGATTATTACACTTTGAGGAGTAAGACTAGGCTAGGAAGAAATGCTCGGTTTCAGGGAAATAAAATTAATCCAAAATGGGCATACTTGACTTTTTGCATTTACATCATCTATGAACGCTTGCAAACAAACACAAATACTATTAAGCAAGTGTCTGCTCATACCACTTAATGAGTTTTGGTATTGAGGAAGAAAAGCATTATGTTTTAACATTCAGTGTCCAGGACAATAAAGCACAATGTTACACTCAATCTATCTATCTAGTCCACTTCTAGAACACTATGAATAATACTGGCTGATAAATTAGTAATAAAACTTGTAAATTATAAAAAGGCTGTTTCCTTGGCACACCATAACTTCAGTGAGATCTTTGACAAATAAAGAATGAAAACCCAAAGCCTGAATTATGTTGCTACAACTATGAATCTTCATTACCTGGAGCTGTTTCTTAACACGTTCATTTTTCTGTGTTTCTGTTACCCGTTCTTCCTCACTCCTGTGATTCATGACACCATCAGAAGACAGTTCTGCACTGGCTTCAGCATTGTTCTCATCATGTTCATCATGTTCGTTCTCTGTTGGAGGAATAACTGGTGGAGGAGGTGGAGGAGGAGCAGACATCACAGATTTCAGTTCTTCTTTGGTCTTTTCCAAGTCCTCTTGGGCTGCAAAAGCCTAAATAGAGTAAACAGTACTTAGCATCTTTTTAAATAATCTATTAATAGCCAGAAAAATAAAAACAAAAATAAATATTGGAGATGTTCTCAGACACACGGAAACTATCCTTTATAACTGGTATGACTAGCTTATGCACTGAAAATTGTCAAACAGAGATACAGGGTGAAAAAGATATGACTCACAACCAGCTGTACCAGAGTCAAGCTATTTCCAGCAGTAAACTAGAATGAGAATCGAGCAGTCAAAGAGACTGTGTTCCAACTTCCTTAGCCTTCTGAGAGGCTCAGGGATTTCCTAAACCAAAGGTGATGTCTTCAAATTTTATATTCAACCAAAACTTGAGCAAACTGGTTCAATCACTTTCTTAACCCATGCACACAGTAAGTATGCACATTCCATAGCTAATTACCAATTTTGTGAAGAAATACTATTTTGCTTTAAATTACTGTCCAGTTGCATTTCATGTGTTTTTGTTGTTGTTCTGGTTCATCTTTTCACCACAACTCATGATTTTATACATCTCCCTCCTGAGGTGTTTTCTTCTCTAACATGAAGCTCCAATCTATTTCTTCATCACCATACAAAAGGAAGCCATTTTGAATCTTTGTCCATACCTTTGTGATGAGAATTTCCACCCCCCCCATGACTATGCAATATCAAGAAATGAATCAAACAGAATTATAGGCTGGCTTCAGTAGACTGGAGAAAAAAAGCCTTTAAGCAAGGCTTCTCTCCTAAGGTAAAGAGAGATTCGACCCCACGGACTCCCAGCGGGGTTTCCGCACTCATGTCCCTTAGTTTCTTTGAAGTTCTGACTTCACACAGCAAGGGCTCATTACTTTGTGCTGCCATTCTGAAGCTTCCTCTTCTTTCTTTTTCTTGGCCTCCTCTAGAAGTGCAATCTTGGCTGTGAATTCAGCAATTTCTGCTGCCTGAAACAAACAAGAAAACAAAGTACAAGTTTTAATTTGGTATCCTTTTGGCTGTGCAGTGGAAGAAAGCAGAGCCTTTGCTGTGCTCTGAATTGAAGAAAGTTAACATCCATCACCTGTCTGCTAAAAACAGAAATTTTAAGCACACATGACAGAGGGAATGAATCAGAGTACTCTTGCCTGACGGAAATAAGTCCAGAAAAAAATATTTATCTTCTGCACTTCCTCTTGCTGGAAGGAGCAAACTGTAGTTAGAAATTAGTATTTCAGGCTGTTTCAGACTAACACAACTTTAACGGTCCCACCATTAAGATGATGATTCTGGAACATAATCTCAGTACTATTAAGCTAAATCTTGCCTTCAGAATTGTGTGCAAGTTTACAGAAGAACAAAAGATGATTTATAGCGGAGAAATAATTTCTTCTATTTTTACGCCTTTCTTGATTATGACAAACAAATCTTCAATTAGAAGTAGTCTAGCACAGAATATGAGAATATACGGCAAATGCTGGAAGCAGAAGGGGAAAAACAACAACAACAAAAAAATCCCCAACAAACCACAGTGTCACCAACTCCCCGCCACCAAGTTTCAGAATAGACCTGCCTCAGAGAACAGGCTTCCCAGTGGACTGCAGAAGGAAGCTACTCTTGTTCTCAGCTGGATAAACCTGACACTATTAGAAAGATAATGTAGTGAGTGTTATTAGTCTGAAAGGTCTTAATATCCTACAGCTTCAGAGTTTTATTTTGTCTTGCAAAACAGTGCCAAATCTAATGTAGTTTTCTAAAACAGTTCCCACAACTACCTGTAACAGTATCTCACATCGTTTTATCTGTGTTTCAATGTACTTCTCCATTTGACAAAAGAGATATAACCAAGAACCAAAGCTAAATTTTCAACTATCAATTAATTTTATTTTTTTTCAAAATAGGGTCAAAATTTCTTACTAGCTGCTCCTGGTTCTTCATTTGATCAGCTGCCTGCTGGGCTAGAGCAGCTTTGGCTACTTCAGCTGCTCGAC
>NW_008655563.1:26953-46742 GCF_000695815.1 Acanthisitta chloris
CTTTTGCACGCTTTCGTTCTTGATCCAGTTCTAGAGCTCTTCTAGTCTGTTCCTCTAGCTCTGCCAAGGGGAAAGTTTGTAGACAAGGAATCACTACCTATGCTCTTCCTCATATGTAACACAGACAACAGCTGTAACATGCTCAAAATAAAGTAACCTAGAATGCTAACCAAAATCTACAAGGGTGCCTCAAGCTAAGAGAAGCTGTTGAGCATGTTACCTGGAGCTTTGTTTTGTGGGCTGATTTTCTCCCTGCTCTTTAAGACACACTTTGGATATACTTCATCTTACCTGACAGTTCTGATACACCAATGTTTCAGAAAACGATCACCTCAGTGATAAAACTAAACCCCCAAATATACATACATATACCCCTGCTCTTAAGACTGAGGAGATTTTACATACATTAAACCATATTTTCTTGCAGTAAAAAAAGGCAAAAAACTCTTCTGTTGAAATGTCTGACAGATTCCATAACGGTAGCTGAAAATTTAGGGCATGTGCCTCCAGCAAACTGACCTACTACCAACTAGAAGGGTCAGAAAAATCCTCTGTACGACAGAGGAGGATAATTTTAAAATCAAGGGAGAGACAATAGTTGTCTAGCTGCCTGGTTAGAAAAATATTGAAATCTGAAGGGCAGAACCCTAACTGAAATAGGAAGAAATAATAATCCACCAGTACTGCAAGGTAAGATTTACATGGGCAAAATACACTCCTCCTCTGATGTGCAAAATTAAGTGACTATGAAAAAAGTCTTCCTAAAACTCTTTGCTGATTCTAATGATAATTGTCCCACTGTGTTCTTGGCTAGGCACAGCTGCCATAGATTCCTTCACCAGAAAACCTAAACAATGACTTGTTTTTTTGAACAATCCATTTGCCCTTCACCATATGCTTTAACACTAACAATGCATCTCCCCAGGTATGCTGACACATGCTTATCTTTGCACTTGTAGCTTTAAGTAGGTCTCATGTAACCATTATTCTTCAGATGGTTTCCCAGGCCTACTACTGCTTCAGTTATAAAAAGAAATGAACAGCACTAGTGTGTGGGGTTCTGCCAACATAGTACTCAGAAAATTAAATAAAATGCATAAATATTTAAAAACACTACACAAACAAACCTTCCCATGAAGATGGAGGACACTAACTGCCAAACACTTTTCCATATGTGAATGGAGCACTAAAAAGATCACTAACACATACACATTATGTACTGCATCAGAAATTAAGCTATATTGCTTACAAACATTGTGAGAAAATGTATATCGTCAACGCTTCAGAATCACCCTGACACTGTATTGCCCCGGGCCAAATAACTCTTCCTTAAACAATTCCATGGCACAGTTAGTGTGTTCCCTGTCTGGATGTGTCCAACCTGTTCTGCACTGAAAGACTGAAAAATGCAGGGGTAGAGCTGGAGAGCAGTGCCAGGCATATGTAATTTATTTGCACAGATTTAGTCAGTGATACTCTCTATTGTGCCTGAAGCCAACAGTTATGGGAAAAAAAAAAAAGGAGCAACGAAAGTTTTATGAACGTGAACCAAACTTGAAGCAAAAACCAAAGAGACCATGGAAGGGAGGGACTGGGAAGTAGTGAAGACAGGAACTCTGCAGGGTGATTAAACACAAAGAACTGTGACTGGTGAAGCTACATGTTTTGTCACTAAGGTCTGACAAGATTTTAATTTCCAATTTCTCAAATCTTACAAGGGAAGAGGAAAATGAAGGAACGCAGAATTTCCAAATGAAAACCTAAATTCTATCTGATTTCCCTCCTCCTTCCAACTCCAGGTTTTCAGCACTTTAAGCATTTCATAATTCTGAGCTGAACTGTGTAGGTATTAATTTCCTTTTTACTGAACTAAAGCTTTTGTTGCATTAGTCATCGATTTTCTATTAAAAATATACACACAAATGCATGCACACCATGATTTAAACACTGAATCTCTTACACCACATAAAACACCACTAAATTCTTCCTATTATTAGTAAAATAAACTTTAAAAAACAAAACCCACAACTGAACTACCCAACTTAACACTGTCATCAGATATAAGAAACCCATGACCAGTAGGAGCTCACCTTTCTGAGCTTTCATTGTTTGTTCCTCAATTTGTCTTAAGCGTTCCATCAATTCTTCCTTTTCACGCTCTATTCTTTCCTTTTCCTTTTCTGCTATCTCCCTTTTCTTCTTCTCATTTTCTAATTGCGCCCTGAAAAAAAATAGCAAAAAGGGTTTTTTACCCTCATACATATTAAATTCTACTCTTCAGGTGATGGTAGCCTATTTTTCAGTTTACTCAGCTGGCAGAGAAGCACATAAAATGTTTCAAATTCAGTTTCTGTTTCAAAACACTGTACAGAAAAACAATTTAGGAACAGAACTGATTATCAACCTTGGCTATGGTTCAGCCAGGTAAATCCACAGTTATATATATCTGGGATAGAAATGACAACATCATTTTTTAAATACACAAAAAGTAAGCCATGACATTCTTCACTGAACTTGCTTTAAGGGTTCACCTGTAGAGTATAAAAGACCCTAAGGATCAAGCAACAGACAGTTAAGGCTGTTTCACAAAAACATACTGAGAAACAACGGCACAGCTACTATTACTATGCTGAAAGCTCAAAAAAGATACGGCAGGTGAGCCATGCCAATCCACAAACCTGCTTACATGGTACAGAAAGAAAAGCAGCTCTCTCTTTTCTTGAATACTAAGATGCCTGATATTCTGTGACTCCTTAAAAGGGTAGGAGAATTTTTTTCCGTTTCATGGAAGTTTGTTAATTACCTTTCCAATTGTTTCTGATGTTTCTCTTCTCTAGCTTGGGCCTTCATCTGTTGCACTTCAATTGTATCAGGTTTCCTCCTCCTCATGTACAATTCATGATTTCCCATACACAGTGCCAAAATTCGCTTGTTAATTCTCAGACGGGGTGCATAAAAAACAAAATCCTAGCAGAAATAAAAGCAATACATCCATTAATCTGAAAATACAGTTGTGACAGGACTCAAAGCATCACTGCATGTTTGCATTGGTTAAATGAAAACTTGTACACATTTTGAGCAAGCAAACACCATCTTCTATAAATCTAGTTAATGTCAGAAACTTGCAAGATGAATTAAAAACTGCACCTGGAACACTCCATGTAGAGATTAGTTAGTTTAATTAAAACGTCTCTTAAAAGTCTAAAAAAAAAAAATCAGGCTGTTCTCTGCTCTATTCTGAAGAGTTTTGACCTAGGAAGTCTCAAGACCTGTGCTGCTGTAACACAAACAAAATACAAAACAGAGGTGGGAGGGGGCAGAGAATTTAGCATCTTACACTGCATCTTTTCAACACATTACGAAGTATTAGTTGACTTCAAAAAAACCCAACAATTTAAGAGGATCAACCAGAATGAAAAGAGAGAGAATAAACATAACATACTTCAAAATCTAAATCTCTGATTACTGACTATTCTTCCAATGAGAATAATAAATGTCACAAAATATTTCCTCATGCCATAATGCCAGAGCAAGTCCCTGCAGGCTTAAGTCTCTCCATATACAAAGGGATACTATTCCACACACTACTTACAGGGGCCTTTTTGTCAATTGGCTTTATGACAAATTTTTTGTCGTTAAAAGAGATGTTTCTTATTTCACTCCAAGGAAAACCAATCTTGGGTGTCAGCCTTCAAAGAGAAAAAGTTCTCATTAGAAGCAGCAAGGATGTGCACTTTACTTCTATCCAGTAAGGTTCATTTCCACACCATTTTCACTACTACATTTAGAATATTACATTTACAGCATTATGTTTACACTAAAACATTAACAATAGTTCAAGCATATTTTGGCAGACTATTGGTTTTTTACACTTTATTCCATTCCATTCCAAGTGAATTACATAACAAATAAAACACATCACTAACAAATGAAATCTTGATTTGTGACTCACTCTAGTACTATTAACGAGTGGCTAAGCATCACAGTTTTGTACTGATTCTTTATAAGCTCTTGACAATTTTATTTACAGTGAAAAGAGCAACAATTTAAATTTGAGAAATGTGACATTCCAAATACTGAAATTAAGTAGCATTCAGTAGTGCTGTACTTCCGTTTAGCTCAGACTTGTGTTTTTACATTTCCAAAATTCAAGTTAAATTTATTTCCCTTGCATCTTAATAAGCAAAATAAATGAAGTTCAGAAATTAAGTGTTACGCATCAACTGCATAACTGTAAGTACTTTTCTTGGTGCAGAAAGTTTTTTCAATTCATATTATCTTAATTATAAGCATTCGATAATATTTAAGTATTTGATTGCTCACTATCAAGAGTTAAAGAATAGCAAAAATTGCCTCATCGCTCAATCAGATCTGAACATTTTCTGAATATTTCCTTCTTTCAGGAGTTATGTTGCCATCTAATGGCAATTAAGGCTTACAGAAATGTGTTACAGAGTACACACATCAAAAGTTGACTGCTGCTATCAGGAGTTCAACTTCAAATCGTTGTGAACAGACTGTTGACATCAGATACTACTAACAAGTGTTTATAAAGAAAGAAAAGAGTACATCTGCTGTTCCATTTCCAAATTCTTCAAATTTTGTACATTTCAGCTTTATCCCTCTTCAAGTAGGACAGAATATTTGATCTCTTTATCAGGACACAAGATTGATCTATTTGCTTTGATGTCTAAAAGGTTTCACTTTCCATGCTCTAACATCTATAAAACTAGTCACTGCTCTTACAAAATGTTTCTCATTAAATATGTTGCTCAGCTTCAAAATGTCCTTCTCATCCTGACTGAAGAGGAAGTCTTGAGGGAGTGAAAAGTACAGAGAGAAACCATATAAAGATGATCTAGCCATCATAAATCTATATTAAGCGATCTAAATTTAAGTTTCCACAGAACTGCTCTTCCTTTCCCTTCTTTTGCATCAGTATTTCACCTTTGAAATTCAAATATTCTGGCAACTGATATCTATCTCTTTTTCTATCTTTCACATAAATGAGAAGGACTTTGAGAACCTGTTCTGCTAGATGTTATTGAACACACAGTAAGGTGGGGTTTGTATAATCTCAGGTAGTATCTCCTAGGACAGAACTGCAAAGTAAGTATTAGCCACGTACTTGTCATCATGCTCATAAATATTCAGACCCAAAGCATCAACTCCTAGCCACAATTCAGTTCCTTTTTTATTCTTTATTTCAAAATAGTTGACTCCATACATTTCCAAGTCTTGTGCTATCTTAAGGTATTCCATCATAGAATCCTCCCTGAAGAAAGAAGAAAAATTGGTAATAGTGTAGACAACAAATCGTAAGTGCACTGTAAGAATAAGGCAAATGCAGAATAACCAGTGTAAAAATTAGTTACGAACTAAATGTCTCTGAAAGTCATGAGCAGTTTGAGTCAGGTACTTCTAGGAGCTCTATACCCTAACATCCAAATAGCATCACACTTTGTCTTTCCACCCCACAAGCTAAGGAAATACTAAATGCACTTTAGTGCAGGCAGCTGTGGGCAAAGGCAGTTGACAGCCCTACCAGAAATCACGTAGGTAAACCAATAACCTAACTGGAAACTCAAACTGCACAGAAGATTTCATGAAAGTTTTCCATAACCGTCTACACTGGTCAGAATAAAAGAAAGAGGTTTTCCAAACAAATATGCCACCTTCCAAAATACATCCCAACAATAAGAGAATCATAGAATCAACTGGGTTGGAAAAGACCTCAAAGATCAAGTCCAACCCCACTGTGGTTGGACTAAGTGCCACATCCAGTCTCATCTTGAAAACCTTCAGGGATGGTGAACCCACCACCTCCCCAGACAGCCCATTCCAATGCCAAACCCTTATAGGTTTTAGAAACATTTTTTCATACAATTACCTTAACATTCCCCTGTGCTCTTCGTGCCAGTTCTGTATTCTTTCTTCCCACTGTTCTTTTGTCAGTTTGTGCTGTTCTAACACACTGTGAATAGAAGTTGTTGCTATTAAATCACATTGACAACCAATTTAACCTCTTAAAGTTATAAAAATAAGTTTGGTTACACACCATAGCACATGCTTTAATTGAACAAACTTAAACATGACTTCCTATACTCTGCTCATCTTCTTAACCCAAGCACAGAAACTCTGTATTTTAACAAATACACTTTTTAAATAGAGTGAAAATAACTTCTTTTCTCCTGGTATTCAGAACTTTCAGTAAAGTCATAAAACGTAATGTTTGGAACACTTGAAAACGCAGACCAATAGACTGTTCAGGCAACAATGCTGCCAATTAATCTCTAGGTATACACTCAAGCTTTCATTCTGCTATTGCTTGAAAGAAAAAGTACCACATTAAGACAAGTTAGCAGAGCAGTTTGGGGGGAGGGAGGGGTGTGCTGGTTATTTTCTTTATAAATAAAATCAGCAGGGAAGCAGGTTCAGAAAGCTATTTGAGGTTTATCTACAACAGGCTGCAATGAGGGAATCATATTTTGGCCTACTAGAACTTTCAATGTAGTACTGCAGTAGGAAATCAAATGCATATGATAGTGTTATTGCGCTTTTACTCCATGCACTTAGCATTTCAAGCATTCCTGGAGAAATTCTTTTAAAGGACGATTTTTTTTAAAAAAAAAGAGACTCAAGATAATCTTACTAAAGCACTCAGAACAGTTGCTTTCCTTCCTTTCTCTTTACTCAGAAAAGGATTACTACTTTTGCTTACATCTTTAGCAAAGTAAAGTAAGGAATACAGTGATGCAGAAGATATTAAGGCAGTGTTTGTTCTATTATAGGAACTTCCTGATTCACTACTCTGCCCTGTATCTCGTGAAATGCACTTTACACTGGTAGCTACATTACATTTAGATTTGCCTAATGTGCATTCCCTATCCTGCTCAGATCCGAGGCAGAGGTTTCAGTTTTTCCACCTGCACAAAACCTGTTCATAGCTAAATGATACAAGAACATGCAACAACAAGCCATCTTTTTTGTTTGCTTGCTTTCTCATCTTTAGCCTTGAATAAAAGTACAAGCCCTAAACAGAACACTTACAGAAGCAGAATGCACAATGTAGAACAGCCTGCTCAGGCTGTAATAATCTAAAAGCATCCTGGCAAGCATTTACAAGTTTCTATTACATAAAAAAATGAAAGCCAGGTCATCTAGGACAGTGATAATTTATTAAAGAAGTTCTGTAATTATATCAGGCCTGATTTTTACACTGTAAGATGCTTTCCACCATTATTTCTTCTACTACTCCAGCAGATACTCACAGAATGTTCAAAATCTTTCAAAGCAATAGAACATAAAGCTAATCATATAGAAAAGGACAAAACAGGACATTGCAAGATACACTGTCCCAGGACTGTTACATAAGCAACCATCTGAAGATAAAGGCACTGCTGCCAAATTGTTCTTCACAGAATCACAGCATGGTTGAGGTTGGAAGTAACTTCTTGAGGTTAACCTGTCTACCCCTCTGCTCAAGCATAGTCACCTACAGCCAGCTGCCCAGGCCCACATCTGAACAACTTTTGAGTACCTCTACGAAAGATGACTCCACAAGCTCTCCAGGCAACCTATGCCAATGCTCAGCCACCCTCTTGATGACTCGGCCTTTCCTAAGCTTTCCAGGTTGAGTTACATTCTTACTTCCACAGAAATTCTCTCTCTCTTTCCCCTTTTTGCATTGAAAGACAGGAGGTAATGGGCAAAGAGTGATCTAACCCTAGAACAGGCTGTCCAGGAAGGTTGCAGAGTGTTCATCCTTGGAAACATACAAAACCCAACCGGCAAAGGCCTCGAGCAAGCTGCTGTAATTAGAACAGGATATTTCAGCTGGAAGGGACCTAACAACAATGATCCAGACCAACTGCCTGACCACTTCAGGACTGATCAGAAGTACGTTATTAGGGCCACTGTTCAAATGCCTCAAGCACTGATCAGCACAAGACACCAACCACCTCTCTAGGTGACCTTGCTTGTGAGTAGGAGGATTGGCCTAGATGGACTTCAAGAGCTACCCTTCCAACATCATGTGATTCTGTGTTTCTATGATATCCTCAAAGTTGGCAACATCTTTGGTGACTAACAATTCCTCATTCGGTCCCCTCCATTCTCTCTTCACTTGCTAGGATGAAACATCACTAACAGACATGCAAGGACTATCACAACAGAATACCTCAGCAAGGACCTGATGCCTTCTTGCTACTCAGCTCAGTTTTCAGCTAGGAAATATGCAGTAGTTTTGACAGGTGAACATGAAGACTATAATTGACAGGAATTGCAAATCTTTTCTCACCTTTTTCAATCAAATTTTGCAGAGCTAGTACAGTTTGGGAAACAAATATTTCTGACAGTACATTGCATATTGTTCTGAAGTATTTTTATAATGTACTTGGTAGCTTTCTGGTAAGCCTCCTGGTGACAGGAGGCAAAACGTTAATAATTGTGTTAGAATGGATACTAAAGCTATGTGCTCACTCAGTGCAGACTGGCACACAACTGGTTGAAATCTTGTGCTGGAAAACCATTTGAATATTTGTCTACTGAAAAGAGGCATCTTAAGTATTTGAGTTTGCCTATACCCAAACAGTGCAGTGTTCAGAGACTGCCACTGTAACTGAGCAAAAGCCAAGATTTGTGAACATATTCAGTAATTACACTTTTACTGCTTCTACATCTCCCTGCCTTGCTAACAGAGTATTTTTCTATGAAGAGGTATAGACTTCACTGTCTCAAGCAGGAAGCAAGCAGCCAAACTCAAGCTTTTCACCAGGATTTTTAAAAATCTGAAACATTTTCAGAAATATTTCTTTCCATACTTCATCACAATCTTTGAAATGGTTTTTCTTTTTTTTTTGCTCGCTACAAAATTCTCAAGCTTGGTTACGCTAAGAAGTGAGTTTCCACTTTTAGTTTTCAAACCAGAGACAAAGAATGTGACTTTTAAAGAAACCTCAAATTACTCCATGGCTCTCATTTCTTTGACAATCTATTAATGTTACCTATGTAGTAAGCACACATTTGCCCACAACACATCACTACGTACTCATTTGCACTAACAAAATTGTCTAACTTGGTACATTTGTGTTGCAATTCTCTTCACGTCAAGCACATTAGGCCCATGGTTTCAGACGCATAAAGAAACAGAACTATTATCTTGGTGTTTACTTCCCCTAACCAACTAGGTGACTGATAGAAAAGAGTTTATATTCAACAGCAATGGCAACAATTTAGCTTCTAAATGTTATGTTCAGGCTAGCATTTTCCTGCATTACCCATGGCTGTGACGCTCCTTTGTTATTTAAAGTTTAAATTAGGATCTCTACATTTTACTAGCAAAACATGCACTCCTAAGAAAGTCACATTTAATGCACATTTTCACATAATATTTTATTTATAAAAAATCTGCTGCAATTAAGTTTCTGTGCAGCAGTTGATGCCAACCCAGAGCCACTCACCGCTGGGGGAGAAGTCTGTCGTTGGCTAGGTAGCCTAGTTTATGTATCTCCTTACTGTAATCTCCATACTTGGACTGGACAGCATAAGAAGCCAGAAGAACTGCAGTTTCTGGTGGGCAATATATTTCATCATTTAAGATGGATTCTTTGACTTGCAGGAAGAAAAGTCTCTGAGTAATTTCCTGAATCAATTCTTCAGATACATCCTCTGGAAAAAACTTGGCCCTGAACTTAAACTGCAAAGGATTTTCTTTCCTTACATCCTGCTGTGTTACCTGAGAAATAAAGAAAAAAATTAAAAGAGCACTAAATGGTATATTAAATACAATTAACTAAATAGCAACAAACTCTTCAGCTCTTACCCACTGAAATCCAGTGCTTTCTGACACCACCACTGTGGAACTCACTAAAGGTTCATATGGCATCATTAAGTAAACCAATCTGGATAAACCAGACTATTCTGAAATGTTACTTTAATGCTGTTTAAGAGAGTTTTTCTTGGCTTGTGTGAATTTGTATTAACCACAATAGAGATTTTGGAAAAAAAGAAGCCGCAAGAGGCATTAAAAAAAACCCAACTATATCCAAGGATGAACTACAAGAAGTAACAAATTAGGGTCTAACAAGATTTCTTTAGCAAGAACTACAGCATATTTCCTCAATGTAAGTGTAAAGTTGGATTCTCTTAAAAGTCTTTGAATTATTGAACTAAACATACATGCAAAACCCATGATTCCTTAAATCACACTATTTTTCTAGAATAGACAAACTTTATTATGATTTCTACAAAGAGGTCAGATGTGGTCATCTTAAGTTTTAAGTAATTGTCTACTTCAGATTTCAAGAAAAACTCATTTTCACATATAATTTTCCATTTCATTTGTGCTCAGCTTTCAGTACCAATTATGACCAAAGCAAAAACATTCAAAATTAAATTAATGTTAACATCAAATAATACAGCAATGGTCAAAAGGTACATTCATTATAAAATAATTCTCACACACCCTAATTCCTCAGGTACTTTATTAGACATTTAATTTTATGCGTACTGCTAGTCCCACTAGAATTTATTTGCTACGCAGGAAATGATGTATCTGCTTGTCTTGTAGGAAGTCTTAAAAACTGTATATATAATGCAACCATTTAGTCATGTATGTAAGACAGCACAAGGATTCAGCATTTGAGATGTCAGTTTTAAAAGCTTTGCTCACTTTTCATTATGCCATGTACTATTTACATACACAGTATGTCACACATCACATCAGCGAAAAATTAGTTGTGCTCTTGCCATAATAAAATCTTATTTGCACATCTATTCTGTGATTCATCAGGTTTTATCTGTATTTACCTCCTAATACTGAAGATAAAAAAGGGATTCTTGATTAGGCTGAAGTAAGAAAAAAAAACATCTCCATTCTAAACAGTGCCATAAACAACCTGACAGCAGTATTAAAATAAAAACTGACTATTCCAACTCATAAATAGAGTTTAAAGTAGAACGACCTGGTTCCCAATAGCTGGGATATACAAGGTGCTCAGTGCCATTCAGGAAAAAGAAAACAAAACAGAAGTTATCCTACAGCCCACCCATTACATATTTAATGTTTAGAAGCTTTATTTGTGCCTTGTTTAAAAATCTGTAGCGGTAGACATACAAATTCCTGAAGCTCAAATACTTCCCATTGCATTTACTCTATTACACTTTGCTACATGAACAGAGGACAATCACATGAATTTCAGTTTTCCTAATGCACGCATCACTGTGGCACTGGGAATACTGGAAACTATCTCCTTAAGAAATTAAATATTGATGCAGTTTTGCACATTCTTTTCTAACTAATCAAACTTAACACTGTATTTTGTCACTTAAAGCAAATGAAAAGCAACTTTTCAACCACATTTGAAGCCAGCTATATCTAATCTACATTAAACCAGCAAATCTTATAAAATATATTTCAAATGTACACTTGGCTAAAAATCAAGGAGTTGTTACCTTTTTATTTAACTTCAGCCAAGTTGAGTAGCCTTTGCTGTCCACATACTGCAGCCCAAAAAACCAGACTTCACGGAGACCCACAGTTTTCACCACCTAAAGATAAATGAGCCAGAATCATCAGTAATGACTACAATACAAGTTTTAATTTGGTTATTAAGCTACATCAACAATCTCAAACTGAAATGCAATCAAGCCTTACAAGAACGATAAAAAAGACAAAATAGTTGCAAAACAGGTTCAGGGAACCCCAGACCTCAAAACAAAGTCAAACACTGTGTGTCCAAACTACCAACCGGAGTGTACATCAGCACCTGAGGAACAGAAGGTAGTAAACAGGACCCCAAGAATGGAAAGCACATCTGGGAAGTGATCTGCAGACCAATGGAGAAGTAAGTCCACTTCAACAGAAGACAACTGGTGAAACAATAAAGAATGAGATTTGTGGACAAGCATGAGGTAATGAGGATTAACTGCCTCCTTCGAATATTTTTGCAGTTTTCTAAGAGTTAATGATAAAAGGGCCAAGGATGACCCGGTTAATAAACCATACATGAATTTTCTGTAAGATTTCTGATCAGGTCTATCACCAAAAGCTATTAGAGAAGCAAAATTGCCCTTGAATAGAGGGAAGGTCACTTTATGGATGCACTAGTTAAAAAGAAAGGAAAAAACAAACAAACTGTTTTCATAACAGACTTGCAGTGCAACCACTAGGAAACTCCCCCAGGCCTTAAAAAACAAAAAAGAATGAAATTGATGCGATAAAATCTGCTACAGAAAACCTTCCACAAAGACCTGTGAATGGACAGTAAAAAGATGAACCTCAATAAAAGATTACATGTAATAAAAAGAATACTGTACATAAAAGACAGCAATTTTAATGATGTGAACAAAGTTCTTGCTGTAAAGTACAAAGGCAAGAAACTGTTATATTACTATACATGTGTATGGTGTTCCCAAATCTCTAATATGACATAAGAACTGGTCACATCAACTTAAAAAAGCATGCTGCAGCACTGGAAATGTTTAAGAAATGTTGAAAAGAACTATCAGTGGCATGGAACATTTTCTGTGTAGCTAAGGCAAGAACTAGAGCTACTGACAGAGAGGTGGGGGAAGGAAAAATATGACACAGGTCTATAAAACTTGCATGGCATGTAGAAGGGAAAATAGAGAATGATTATTCATTATTTCTCATAATGTAAGAATTAAGACAACCAACAGAAATCATGACATAACAGGTACTTTTACTACAGAGTATAATGAAACTGTGGAACTATTTTACACATCTGTTGCATAGCAAAAGCAGATGTGGATTCAATATGCAATTATCAGAAAGGTCCAGCAAACATAATTAAAAAACTGTAAACTCTGGCTCCCAAAGATCAGTGGGGCAGTACTTATATACATTCTTAGGTGGGACCGTGCTGGCAAGCTGCTTTACTGAAGGCTGTTTTATTCATATGCATGTGAAGTAAATAGAATTTTACACACAGATCCTCCTCCATTTTAAAACAGTACTATCCGGTTGCAAAACTAAGATTTTGAAAATTAGAAAATGTCATGAGAGCTGAGCAAACTTATTCCTCCTGCCTCGCAGATCTGCATCATCATTCGAGTGTGCACCTTTTCTCCTCCGCTACCCTTTCCACTTTCAAGCTCCAAAGCACAAAATGGACAATGCTCATGGATCCAACCCGATGCCTTTAGTGAGCACAGTTGTTTCCTCTAGAATTGCCATATCAGTTACTTTAGAACATAAGAAACATTACCAACAAGTATATGCTACTAGCATGGTCCCAAGTAACATTAAATTTGATGTCCCAACACAGACCTGCTGCTTCTTTTGGCACAGATCTATATAATGCTGATCAAGCTACTTATGGCTTTATCAGATGACTGAGAATGCTCTTTACTTTGCAGCTGTCCAAGCTGAGCCTTTGTACCTTATCAGCTCTCTGAGCTGCAAAGAACTGCAGATGCTCAACAGCTCTGCCTGTAAGGCATAAGGAGACAAGTGCTTCCGCTCACGTCAAAACATTTTGCTCTCATCCACTACCTACAGCCCTTGAGATGCACACTGCACATTATTTAAATACAGACAACCTGGATGCAGCAATGCTGAGTTACAGATGCTTGCAAATCAGCACTAAACCCACTCTACATATCAGCCTGTTTTACTTCAGGCTCCACGAATCAGGGAAAAAGCATTACCTGCACTGCCTCTCAGCTCCAAGGAAAGAGAAAACAACCTTCTGAAACTTTGTACCAAGATAATACATGCACTTTTGCACTACAGTAGCATGATATGAAAAGTAAGTACAGAATGAGAAACTGAGTTTGATTCTGGCTTAAAAGTTTCATTATGTAGCTTCAGGCAACTCTTCATCACATCTGTAAAACAGATTTATCCACCTATGACTTGACTCTTAATAGGCAACAAAAGCTTCTCGGAGAATAAAAGCAACCAGAACAATATACGTGTTTTGGTAGATCAAAACATACATGTAAAAACAACCTAACGAGGATTTCAATCAGTCACCTTCCGAAAGATTGTAAAGGAAGGATTCTGAGACATCTGGAAAGGACAGTGGGGTATACCTAGAAATAAAGGAGACAACCCTCCCACCCCTTCTGAATGGCAGCTACAGTAAACAACAGGTATTGATGCCCAGCACTAACACAACAAAACAAGCCCTACCATTACCACCAGCATGTGGAAACATACCCACCACAGGGTTTTTCCTCTCCTAGGAAACTTACAGACGCTTAACTGGTTGACTAAAGGAGGATAGATCTCCTCTTGCCTATTCTGACCACTGACAGGATCGTCAAAAGAGCCAATGATACATATGTTAAAACACCTGAAATGCAAATAGCAAAACAATCAACCAAAAAAAAAAATCTGTTTGTGCAATAAATAAGTTTACTGAGTTTCACAATGGAAGAGAAAAGGAGAAAGCCACAAAGCCACAGATGTCAAATCCTTAATTTTGTCTGCTAACAGATGAAGATGATGAAAACACACACATGGAATGGGAAACAAATCAACAACTCCAGAAAATACCAGTTAAAAGCTTAAAAGAACACTGACTAAAAAAAAGGACAAGTTGTTCACCAAAAACACAGAGGGGCACTAGATAACAGCTGAATTCACGGAGAGGTTATCTTCCGCAGGCAATAACCAACAACTCTGCTGTCATGTCCATCACTTCCTCATAAACCTTGATGACCAATCCTCTCAATAACAGCACTGTTCAATTCTCTTCCTACAGTGAAACAGTGTAACTTTTGTCTAAATATTTCATGCTGGTTTTGCAGTTCAGCTCTTGATGTTGCTCTGTGGAACTCACACATGAATTTAGGATCAGGATGAAAATGCTTCTGTCTTCATACACAACTATACTGGCTGATTTTTCTTGACCTAAATTTTTTTCAATTGAAACTTTCAGAGCTAAGAGCTGATGAGAGGCTAAACACCACACAGTGAACTGAGGAACAAAGAAGAGAGCATGAAAGCAAATTCCGAGCTGTATCTTTGGTCTCTGTTTGTGAATGTCCCAATTTGGATGAACCCGATTACCTGGGCACCAGAGGTGACACAGCAGAACATTACCCCACCCAACACTGCATGGCAGAAGATAGCAAAGGTTGGCAAAAGACAAGCAACAGCTTGAGGTTTCTGCACCACAGAATACTGTACTTGACGGTGACATTGGTTAGACAAAAAGCAGGACTGCCCTTTTTTTCCAGCAGTTTTTGTAGGAGTCATGAAGTCTACTCCTATGTAAAATCCTATGTAGGATATATTCCTACAGATATTAGAGAAGGGGCAGGCAGAGTCAGACAGTCATTTCAAATAGAAATTGCAAATGAAATCCAAAAGAAACAGCTCAGTGTTACAAAGAGTAATCAGACAGCAAGACATTTAAGCAGCTCTAAAGTATCAACCAAAAGTTAAATGCTCTTAAATAACTGTTTTAATATGCTGCTTTCTCTTGGTACTCATCATTACATACTTCAAGCATCTATAGTGGAGTGGACAGACAGTTCTACTTGAAATGATCTAGTTAACTACTTTTTAAAGAGCAATTTCAGATATTTCTAAAATTTTTAAACAAACACATCTTGGATCTAGATAATAAAACCTATTTATTGGTTTCTTGAGGAAAAACGAAAGGACACACTGACAAGCTTCTATTCTTAACACCTTCTATAACACTCCACACTTAGACCAAAGATTGTTTCAAGATTCTGATGGCTAATATCACTTGAATGCAAGAAAAACCCAGTTTAAGGAAACATTCATTTAGTCCATTTGACTGATGTATGACACAGACACTACCAAATGAGAATGTTCAGTTCTGATAGGTCTGCAATCCATGTGCACATTAATGCCATCATTTTCACTTACTCTTTGGGTTTTTGCCTTTTTTTGAAACTTAAATTTCCAACTGGATCATAGGACAAAATTATTTTTCTAACATTCAGGAAGCTAAAAACTATCTACAGCTTCCATTGCTGGAATAAAAAGATGTTATCTTTCATTAATGAACTTACTGTTAAATTCCTACTTCTCATGTGTAATTCTAACAACCACCCTGCAGTAGCAGCTATAATGCTATTGGACATAGGAAATACTATTAATTTCCAAGCAGTCTGATACACAATTCAGCTGAAGCCTCACTGTTAACGTATTTACAGCTGTCTTTGAATTCAGTATGTTCCATGAAAAGTAATGAGGAAGTTCACACTAACTCAGCGTAGCTTAAATAATGTAAGGAAAACCATAATCTGTACAAGAAAACACTTCCACTTTCTGAAGCTATGCCTTAATACCCACAATAGTTTTATATGTTTGTATTCATATATACAGAGAGACACACAAGTTACCTGATCAAAGAGCTGCTTGCCTGTTGTATTGGGCTGGATGGCAAATTCCAACTCTGCATCCATTGTGGTTACTCTGACATTGATCTAGAGAAAATAAGGAAATATTTAAAATCATACTGTAACAATTTAATGCTTCTACATCCTGTGATTAGCCCATAAGAAACAATATATGGCAAGTAAATTCAACAATTTTAATGATCCTGTGTACACATAGAACAGAGCAGTTAGAAAAACAAAATTAGAATCTGAAAAATAATCACCAATTTTATTCAGTATAAAAGCATAGTGTATCCTATAAAAGGATATCATTTACCACCAGGTTTGAAGGTCAAACCAGAGAACAAAGTCCAAAATTAATTTAATGGGGTAGCTGACATCACTACTGAACACCTGAAGAACACTGGGACATTCATCTACTGGGCACTATCTTTCAGAAGGCTTCCCAAATGTGTGCAAAAGAGAAAGTTCCTAGACACGTATAAATCATTTGAAGGTATTTATTCCTGGCAATATAAAAAGACAAGCAGTCTCCTACTTGCCGTTTCTAAAAGTGAGTGGTTTCGCAGCCTTGAAGCATATAGGACTAAAGCTTGTACACCCTGGGACAGACTAACAGCAGACTTTTCATCAATTGAGAGAGAAACTACAGACCGTAACTCCACTTAATACTGATCCCCTTCAATTCCCTTACTACAAGACTGAAAAAACACCACTGTTAATTAACTTCTTCCTTCTCCTGAAAGGGAGGACCACTTTCCAGGTGACTCCTGACAGTCACTGGTTTTATCTGTTATAAAACAAGTAGTCAAATATTGCAGGAGATACCTGGAAGTCTATCTTACTTGGAAATACACCAGTTTGTTCCAATTTCTCTTCAACTGGCTGAACAGAAATGAGAATTTTCATGAAACAGAACAAAGTGCTGCATGCACAGTACTGTTTTCCCAGTGTTAGAATGGTCCTTCATTCCTACTGTCAGGGTACCACATTTTATTTATCTTTAGAGCATAGGAATACAAAGTATTAAAGGTCAAATATACTTTGCTATAAATGAAAAAAAAAACAACCAAACCCATGAAACTTATTTAAGGCACAGATATATTCTAATTTCTTTCTAAAGTAGGGAACAGGAATAAATTAGGACTTGAATTACAGGTTCTTACACTACTTGATCCATGCATGTGTAAACCATTTCCATTAACTATTTCCCTAATTTTGCCACCAGGTGGAATACTTTGAAAAGTGAGCGTCTGGAAAAGGAGACAAGACAGAGCACAGAAAGGAGACCTAAGGTGTGAGAATGAAAATTGGACAGCAGTTTGTCCTCATGCAACAGATCAAGGTTGTGCCCCTTGACACTTCAGCACCAAGGTAAACAACTTTGGCACGAGCTGGATACACAAGACAAGAGGAGCAGGAGTCTGAGGACCTCTACGTTATAGACCTGCAAACAAGGATGATAGAAGGGGCTTAGCAAACTTACATGTGCATGCGAACACTGACAAAGAACAAGAGTTGAAGGCTTCGGAGTAAAACGTAGTGAAGTTTTATTGAAAAAGATTAGAGGGCGTGTGTCAGAAAGAGGGAAGATGATGTTTTCTGTAGATCCCCTCACTGCCCCTTTTGAGAGGAGAAAAAAAATCCTTACAGAACAGGATTCCTCTAACAAAATAACCCATTTTAAATGATAGGTCTAGCTCACTGCCAGTTGCACTGGTTTAAATGTAAGGGATTGCCCTCTAAACACAAGTTAATTTTTTTAAGCAGTTTTTCAATTTTAAAAATGAAGGCTGCTTTAGGGCAGCTACAAGTAAGCACGTTACAAAGAATAAGGCCGAAAAGTAAATTTATTAAATGCCAAAGCACTCTGTTATGTAACAGCACCACTGCCAAAACAAGAAGCATCACAGATGATCTACAAAGCACAGCAAGTTCAACTAATTGCAGCAGCAGAAACTTTATATAAATATCCTTATAACAAATGCCACCATCTAGAAATGCAAGATTTACTACCTGAAAGTTTATATCCTTCGCAAGAACTACAAGACTCAAACAGTAAAATAACAGATGTATGACAGAGGCAAACACAATAGAGCCCATAGATTCTCTTTGCTTCTGGATGTTACTGCCTCAAATAAAAAACAAGTCCTCCAAAAGTACGACAGCTTCTGCACCTGCACTAGGTACAAACACGAGGTGTACCTGGTCACTTATACACACTACAGTAACTGCTTAAGTCTTCAGCAATTCTGTTTTCCTTTGAACTTCCAATTAACAGATCACCCAACTGCTAATTAATATTTACACTTTCAGTTCTACTAAGGAAGTCGCACAGTAAATGACAGCAATATTAGAGTGTTACCTTTTGTGATACGAATTATTTAAGAGACTTACAAAGCAAACACTACACTTGACCATTTACCTTCTGAAGGCATTTGGACTTATTTATAAGGCAGAGAATTAAGAAAACACGGGCAGAGAAAAGGCCCAGTAACTTCAGCAATAGACTGTCGCTCATGTAAGCTCTTGTTGGGTATCCAGCAACTCTGACATGACATTGGTGACAGGGGGAAATGATCTGCACCACAAATTATGAAGACAAGCACTAATCTGAACCCACTTTACCACACAAATACGGAAACTGGAAAGAGTTCTGCCAATGGTGACAAGAAAAATGCATAAAGGTTTCCTGTGGCAAGCATTGGAAGGTTACAACAAGATCCATTTAATGCTTGTTTTTCAAACTTGCTCCCACCAGGAATACACATCTTTGTAACAGATTCTGACATCTGTTTTCTTCACCCTATAGAATGACAGAATAGTTTGGGTTGGAAGGGACCTTTAAAGGCCATCTAGTCCAACCCCCTTGCAGTGAACAGGGACACCTTCCACTAGATCAGGTTGCTCAGAGCCCAGTCCAACCTGAGCTTGAACATTTCCAGGGGCAGAGTATCTACCACCTTTCTGGGCAATTGCTGCAGTGTTTCACCACCCTCATCACAAAAATTGTCTTCCTTCTATCTAGTCTAAATTTACATCCTTTTAGTTGAAAACTCCTTGTCCTATTGCAACAGGCCCTGCTAAAAAGTTTGTCCATACCTTTCTTACAAGCCTCCTTTAAGTACTGAAAGGCCACGCCAAGGCCTCCCTGCAGCCTCTCTTCTCCTGGCTGAACAACCCCAAGTCTGTCACAGTCTTTCCTCATAGGAGAGATGCTCCATTCCAACTACCATTTTCATGATCCTCCTCTGGATTTGGTCCAACAAGACCATGTCTTCCCCATGCTGAGGATTTCAGAGCTGGGTGCAGTAGGTCTAGGTGAGTTCTCACAAGAGCAGAGTAGAGGGGCAGAATCACCTCCCTTGACCTGCTGTCCACACTGCCTTTGATGCAGCCCAAGATGCAGTTGGCTTTCTGGGCTGAGAGTGCACATTGCTGA
>NW_008655563.1:47053-59937 GCF_000695815.1 Acanthisitta chloris
CCCAGCCAGTATCACTACTGAAGGTTGTCCCAACACAGGTGCAGGACCCTGCACTTGGCCTTGTTGGACCCCATGAGGTTCATGCTGGCGCACTTCTTGAGCCTGGTCCAGGTCCTTGGCATCAGAACTAGCACTCTGGGTTTATCTGTATTTTACCAGACTTGCTTCAGAATAATTAAACACAGCCAAGGGAAAGGGAAGAACACATACATAGCTATGTGTTGATTATTCTTTGTTGAGGGACCAACCAATGTTTTGATTAACAAATGCTGCTAATGGGCTATGAGGAAACTTGCCAAAGCTCACAAAATACTATTTATAAAAAAATATAGAGTAAATTATCCATTAAATAATTTCTCAAAACCAATAAAGGGTACAGTTAATGAACATATCTAGAACAGTAAGTGTGTGCTTATTAAAATCATGCATTTCATATGGGAATTGTATTTTTGTTGCATTCTTTTACTTTGAAAAATATTTCTACACTTCAACCCTCCATAATTTAATGGGTTATTACACAGACACCACATTAACCTTTGAACCTCTCCTCAAACACAGAGCCAATGAAACATGCACAAAGACTGGCTGTTTGCTTAATAACCTAATACTTTCTATTACTGTACTTCAGCCATCACTTGCAGATATTAGTCATGGCACTTCAGCTTTCATCAGGAAGTCCAAAACTGAGTAAATACCAATATTTACTAAGAAAGACATTTAAAAATACATTTCAAAGTTTTCAGAGGTTCTGTTTTGTTTTAATAAATGCAATACCTATTAGCCACGTGTAAAAGCCACAGAAACCAGTCCAATTCTATAAGAAAAATTGTATAGCAAGAAAGGTTTCTTCAAAGCGTTTCCTCACACTAGTTCATCCAATTATTATCTCAAGCTTGCATATAAATTTGTGTTAAGAACAGCAGCATATTAGTTCCACTGCTTTACACACTGTACAAATACACACAGCTTTCCACACCGACCACAAAGGAGATGTAGGAAGAGATGAAAGAAAAAAAATTTATGAAGAAGATAAGGTAGAAAGGTAAAGATTAAACAGTGTTAGGAACAGAAGGCTACAGAATAGTGACAAACAGATTTTACTAACAGACAAATCAAAAGAAAGCAGCCCTCCAAGCTGACACTAGCTGTCTATTTATGCTACAGAAATAAATTATATATTCAAACCATAATTCAGACACTGCACTGTAAGGTCTCAAAGATTTTCCTGTAAGACACCACTCTAATAAAAATTTAATTTATATACTATTTCAATTCAATCACTTCCCAGAAATTAACTTGATCTTGTCAATACTAATTCAAATTTGAAACAACCATATTATTTCAGAATCTGATATTTACTCCTGAACACACAATATCGTAAAATGTTGAATAAGTCTAAAAACAGAATTCTTTCCGATCTTACTGACTTTGACATCTACCTGTTACTACCCAGTGCATGCTTTCTCTTTCATGCCTTGCAGTCTTGTACAAAAGTGCTGCAAAATACCACCAAAACCAGCTGATAATTTTAACTCCTCTCATACCCTGTAATTGCAACTAACATTTCTGTCAATTAAACCTAATCTTCTTAGCCTATGAAATGATTAACAGTTATGTAACTCATGGTGTCTAATTTTAGCTTCTATGTTTCTATTTTTGGTGCAGATCTGTGAGAATGGCATACAGCTGAGAAACATTTTGTATCTGTTCTTTTAGGAAGAAAGCACTGAAAATAAGAGTCAACAAACAGTCTATTTTTCAGCAAGCAGAGAGCTAAGCACACTGAGAACAGCCCTACTGACACCTCAAATTGTGATTACACCAGCAAAGAGCTAATTAAACAAAGACATCTCCAATTTTTTTAGACTGATCACAACAGACGCTAAATGAAACTTAATTTTGCACTACTAGGTAGAACTGAGAATACTAAGAACTGTTTTGTTTTAAAAGTAGAGGAGATGCCGAGTGAACTGCTTGAAAAATTGAAAGCAACTTTGTTGCAAACACAGCCACAGTGAACAGACTTTTCTACTGAAGCAATCAAAAAAAAAAGGTGCTAATGTATACTTTTAGACACTTACTACCTTAACATCTCAGGACAATATATTACAACCCTTTGAAAACAGCCTTTTTACTCAAGCTACTTAACCTACTAGCCACTAAGAGAGAAAATCCCAAACGCATAAGAACAATGACCTTTTACTACCATGTGTAAGATCACTCACAGTGGCATGAAACTTACTTCAAACTGGGAGAAAAATGAAAGATCTTTGCTTTAAGAGTCAAATAGGCCAAGACCTTTTACTGGTCTTCATTTACTTAATTTTGCCTGGAATATTACATAGCTTTTCAACACGAAAGCAAGAAAGTGAAAGCAAAATCTTTATCATTGCTTTTGCTCTGGTTTAGTGTGTACTGATTTCATTTAAACTGATATATAGCTTAATTATCTGTTATTTGCATTAAAAAATTCAATCCATAAACACAGGGAGAATTTAATTGCGGTTGTACTGCACAGGTTCATATATTTTCAAGACTACCATGCTTTCTCAAAACTATCAATTACACCTTTTTACAGCAGAATCTGAAAAGAAAAAACCTAAATAGGTCACAGAAATACAGAAAAGCGAGATATAAAATAACACTGTCAAAAATCTCACCAGTTATGTTAACTGGGTTTTCTTAGTTCTTACCCATGATTATTTCATTAGTTTTCAAGTTAAAAGACCTCCAAGAATAAAGCTACAGAAAGCTGACAGCCTTATTGCAACAGCTCTCAAAAATAAACAACAAGGAGTTAAAGCATAAATAATTTCCAGACTAGTACATCTGGTTCTTGCAGATTGTCTATAAAGACAACTGCTAAGAGCTACAGTAAATGTCCAGAGCAAGAAACCTCCTACAATTCAGTACTATCAAATCTGAGCACAACAGCAAGGCTCTTCAAAGAACAATGTCAGATTCATCAAACATAACCAGTGACTAGGCTCTTAGAATCTCCAAAGAAGGCAAAGCGAAAAAATAAAAGGTGGGGAGAGAACTCCAAAGCAATCCACCATTTAAGAAGCAACCAGAACAAAATATGAGGTTTGATTTTTATAGGTAAAATTACTTAACCTTTGCCATGTGCTACTTCTTCATGCACTGATTACTAATTATAATTACAGCAACCTGCAGTTTACAGGAAGACACTGAGAAATGTAATCAACTTAATTTCATTTCTTAATGGTTCCTTTCACTTGGCTTCCTTCTAAGATCTCACGTGCACCTACATCGTCAAGAGACATGAGAACTCTTTATATCAAGTCCCTCATAAAAGAAAAAAATTATTTTTGGCATGAGTCCAGCTTCTTTCTCAAGATCTGGTAGCTAATTTCCACTAGTAGGGTGGAGTGTGTGCTCTTTCAACACCTCTGCAATCTCAGTTCTAAGGATATTGCTTCCCTCGTGAACAACCTTAAAACTCCATTTCCTTCAATTTTCTCAGGTTCCTAAAATAGAGGGATCCCTGCCTGTCTAAATTTCATGGTTCCAATCCCAGAATTCAAAAAGATGTTACCTCACTCAGGCTGTCTTTTTTTTTACCCCTAGTGATTGCTTCTGTAGCTTCACGGCTCCGTAGCTACACGGAGTTCAAGGCCTCAGAAACCTCATGAGCTCACAGTGACTTTTTCCCTGATTCTTAAAACAGTGTTTTCCAGTTGAGCAGCTCTATCAAAGGCATTACTCATTACTCATAGCCAGCACTCAAACAGGGCAGAAAACAGTATGCTGCTAATTCATTTTCCTGCCCTTTCTAGTGCAGCTTTCTGTAAGAGGCAGATGGGATACAGATAGCTACTTCCAGCTTCAGAGACTGTTAAGATATTGCCCCTAATCCACTGTAGGAACAAGAAGAAATTACAGAAACAACATGGTATGACCAGTTGATCAGCAAACAACAGCAAAGCTCAGAACAGAACTTCCAGCCCTCAGTTTCGTGCTCACATTACTCCCTGAGCTGTACCAGTTCCAAAAACTGGCATGCAATACAGACTACCTACACTGGTAATTTCTGATAATAGCAAAAAAACTTTAATACTTCTATGTATAGGTATGTGTGTGTGTACACACACACACAGCACATTTAGTAATAGAATAAATCACTACTCGTCCACTACCAAAACGAAACATCAGTAAACAAAGAAAGCCTGAAGGTTATTACATAAACCAAGCGAGTTGAGCAGAAATAATCTGACAATTTGGTTCCCTTTCTGAATGCTTTGCTCATTGGATACAATGGGAACAGACAACTAAAGACACTGAACACATGGCAGATGAAATCCTAAGGAACCAATATTACATCAATAGAAAAAGCATCAAGCTGCTGAATAATTATCTTCCCAAAGACTTCTGGAATTATTATCCAAACAAAAGTAGGAGATTTTTTTTTCCCCCCCTAGATAAGAAGTGGATGAACCCTTATCTCTACTAAGTGAGAGGAATAGGAGACCAGAAACATTGCTTATTTCCTCTGATCAACACTTACTTTCTAAGGGATAACATCTACCATGGTAAAACTACCAACTTAATGCTGCTGCTGTCACAGACACCGTACACATGTTCTGTCTTCCCCTGCCAAATCCTGCAGCAAACCCTTCCACTGATTGTCACAGACACTGAGTCGGGCTCAAATCATGCCACTATTAACCACTGTATGTCAGCTCATCTCAAAGTCAACAATTCCTGAAAAGTCATTTCTCCTGCCAACCAAATGGGCTCCAAATACTGCTCCCGTTTCCAAGTTGCTCCATGCAACTTGCAACACTGAGCTTTCCTGATCATTTTCACATGTTGGTACTAAACTGTTTCAACCCACATTTTACATTATAGAATCTTCTGAAATCTGGAAAGAGCAGAGTCAAAGCAACTAGAACTGTTATAAGATCACCACTCTAAAATGTGAAAACTCTCTTAGATCCTAGAAGAGTAAAAACCAGCTACTTACTGGTTTCGGCATTTTTCCTGTTTTCTGTAGTCTCCTGTCCACTTAAGTCTTCTACAAACTCTTCGTCCCCTTCTGCCAAAACAAAATTAAAAGGGTTGTTTTTAAATTAATCAAAACTGAGTTCAGGTACATCACAGCAAATAGTACAAATTCCAAAACAAGTAAACAAGTCCTCTGCATGTTCAAAATATACTTTCAGTAGATGACATAAATGAAAAGCAACTAACTTAGCCACTACCAGAATCTACAGCTCTCTAAACAGTAACATCCTTACCAGCTTTTGTAGAACATTAACGCACTAACGTTAAAGAGATAATAGTTCCCCAAATGCTACAAATTCTTCTTAAAACTTTCGTTATCAGATATCATCTACTATTAGAAACTTGTAACATTATTTACAAGGAAGTAAAAATTTTGCAAGAACTCTAAAGTTGCAATTTAATCTATAAGATCTATCCAAGTTTAAAACATCACGAAGACAAAGGGAAAAAACTAAAATAATTTTAAAGCATCAAAACTGTATTTCATGTCTATAAAATCACCATGTCTCTCAGCAAAGCAATGACAGGGTCATTTTCCCCAAACGAGAAGAAATGCAAGTACACCAACACAGTAAAAAAGAGAAGAAAATCTACTCTGTTTAAAATAAGAGCTTTCTTCTTCCTTTTTTTAAGCAGAAAGGCTGAAAGTTATGATATCCAGGTGGTGGCTGAAAGTATTCACTATTGTGTTCTGTTCCAAAAACGTTTTTATGTCTTGAAAAAATATGCTTGCAATGTTACTGAAGGTAGCATCCTACCTCCTTTTCAATCCATTCTAACTCAGAAAGAACAAGCAGCTAGTCACCTTCTTGCACACTTTTAAAGTAATGACTTCTGTGGATCATACCTGTTGCTGGTTTGCAAAGAGTATCAAAGATGGTATTGCCTTCAAAAGCAGTATTAACTGGAATTACACTTATACTAAGAGAAATGAGCGTGACATATTCAGAATACTGTGAGATTCCAGAATAGTAACTCCATGACTGTGACAGATGAATAAAATTTTCAGAAGTATTTTAAAAAAAAGGAAAAAAAGAGAAAACCAGAAGGCTTAGACTAATCCAATTATCATAACCAAGCTTTTGTATAAATGATCACTCATTCATAAAGAAAAATGTATACATAAAGTATTTTTATATATAAATTACAAAGGAAGTTAACTTTCCTTTCTCCTTGGCAATAAAAGAATACAGTAAATATCAGAAACATCTGCACAGCAATTTAAAGTGCACGAGCACATTATTTTTTATTTCTTTTTCTAATCCACAGACATGTTTTGAAAAAGGGATTGAAAAAAGAGATAAAGGATGAAAACAGAATTTAAAAACCATAAATGTTGGCTGGTAAAGAAAATGAATGTTAAGACTAAAGATTACAGAAAAAGAGCTCTAATGGCATAATGCAAATACAGAGCAAAGTTGCGTACAAAGAAAAATCGGCCTGAAAAGACTAAACCAGTATCTTTAAGTTACATTCATTATGATATAACTAATGTGGCCCAACCACAGAAGTATAATACTACATTGGTCTAGCATAAAGACAATTACATTCCAGTAATTTATTTTTTTTATTACAGAAGGTACTCCCAAGAACTGGGCAGCATAGGTAACATCCCTTGTGCCAGCTCACTGCCCCATGAGCAGTGACAACTTACACACCGAGACAAGGTATTTCTATTACTTTATTCCAGTTTGCACAGAGCAGGGAGGTGGGTGCTAACCCACAAAAGGTCACCAAAACTTGACACCATTTATACATTGCAGCAAAGAAAGAAATCAGTTTATTTGCTACAGGTTACATAGCACTCACTGATCAGCATTCAACCTTCTACTGGTTAAATGACTCACTTCTCAGGCCAATCAGTCCTCATGGTCAGTCACTCTCTTGAGTCCATGGGTTTTGTGAGTTGGTGGGCCCTGAGTCATGGCCATAATCTCTTCCTGCCACAATCACCTTTTTCCCAGTTGGAGCTGGTTTCAGCACAGTTGCTGAGTTGGCTTTGTTAGTTTCTTCTTTATCTTGGGAGTTCTGCCAAACGCCCTTATGGCCCATGAATTCTGCATTCCCTGTGCCCACTATCAGTGGTACATCCTTCTCCCCAAGCTTTGTTACCTCACCCTGGGTCTGAGATAATTGAAGCCTGTCAAGCCCTAAACCTTAACAAGGCAATTCTGCTGACAAGTAATTTACCTAACACCTGGACATCACCAGTAAGATATTGTTAAATATATTCTTGAAAAATATGAATACACTTTTCCACAATTCCTCTCTCACCTTTTTTTTTAAACCACAAAAGCTTTTTTTTATTGGGGGGGAATAAAAATATTTTGGGTGCTTTTGACAAAAATTCAGGAGCATGTTTCCAGTTCACAGAAGAGATTGTTGCCTCTTCTCCCCCATTTCCCTCATGCACTCCTTAGAAAAACTGAAGAGTAATAAAAAGCAAATCAAGAGTGGCTCTAATATCTGCTAACAGCAAGCAGAATTCTGAGCTGTGGTAATCCTTGTGTTCACCTTTTGGACAGTAGAGGCTCATTGCTTGCAAAACTGAAGGCAGATGGAAGCCCTACAGTTACACTCAGTTAATTAATGATGCAAAAGCTAAATTAGATTCTCATCCACCATTTTGTAAGTGTGCCAACTCAACAGTACCAAAAGGAATAGGAAGCAGCACTGCAATTTTTATGCGCCTATAGCACTGAAAAGGGGTATGGTAAGATGACTGATAAGGAAGTCCAGTCTCCAGGAGAGAAATGACAGCATATGGTGCAAGGCTGAGATCTGTGTTATCAACTGATTAGTTTCTGAGGTCTTTCTAAGAGAGACCATGTCTATCACCTTCTACAACAGCTGTCACACCCTTATACATTTTATCATCACAAATTCTTCTGTAATTATGTCCCAAAGTTTTGTTTTGTGTTTTGTTATAATACTAACAATGAACCATAAATTATTTATTTGAAAACATATTTGAAAACATATTTTAAAACCTAGAGACAAATTTTTAAATCAGAAACATGACTACAAAGTTTGATAGGGTAACTCCATGTCATCAAATCACAACTGGTAGACATGTGTTTGCATGCAAGAGAACAAAGCTATCAGCAAGAATCCTCTTCTGCAAAACTCAATAAAAATGAAGTCTGTCAGCCCTACAGATCTCATGGACCTGATAAATTATGACAGTGTATGAGCAATAGAAAGAAAGTCTATGCAAAACAACTAGCAGCCCAGGTATCTTTTGTTGAAGTGTTTGCTGTAATAACTTTAACTAGAGTGAAAAAATAATAATTTCTTTAAAAAAAGAAAATAATCAATTTATGAATGTAACTCCGTTGTTTCCATTTGATATATAACGCAAATCCAACCTGTCTCTATATGCTTTCATGCTCAAAATGTTATGCAATTTCAGCACAGTATATTCACACAAACACACTGAAACTACTAAGCATATATAAAAAAATAAAAATCAAGATGTTCACAGATCTTAAAACTCAAATCAAATAAGCACTGAATAAAAAAATAGCACCCTGTCTTTCCCAATTATTGACACCAGCTAACATTAAAAACAGAGCAAATATTAAGGAAAGTATTTGGCCAAAAGAAACTAAAAATCACTGCCAGGCAAAATATTGTGCCTCGCCACTATTATTGCTGGAGTGGGAGTTCACTTTTGCTACTAATGAATTTCAGATAAATTTATAGCTAGGAGATGCAACCATATCAGTTTTACTAAATTTTTTACTTTGAAGCAATTAATTACTTATACTTATTTTTCTCTTAGCACTCACGTGAAATGGAATTGCATACAGAGGGGGGAAAAAGCCAGCCAACTGGGACTGGGAATGATATTCCTGTCCCTTCCCACATTCTGGAACGAGCTTGTGACCTACTAGACATAAAGGCTCATCACTGTGGTATTTCAGTTCCTAAAGGTGCCTCTTCCAAGTCAGGATTAGCAGGGCTGTGACTTTGCAGAGTTTCTATCGCTACAACACTCAAGACCTTCATATGCAGTAATCTGGACGCTGGACCAACAAAAACAAAGTATCACCAAGCTCCACACCATAAACAGGAGAAAAAAAATCATCCAGAGCATCAAGAATCCTCTTGAAATGAAGAATTGTGATTTCAATTCATTTCATTACAAGCCAGCTAGGATTTTTAAATCAGTATCATCCATGTTTCCAGTTATGCCACAGAAGCCAACAAATAAAGCAATTGTTGAAAGATGACAAAGGAAGCTTTCTTTGGAAAATGATGGCGCATAAAATGCTGGATGCCAAAACTCTGTCAAATAATTTATGCAGCAGCTGTTTTCAAAAGAAACATTCATACACACAGCCATGGCTCTGAGGTCAGGTGAGGATGGGATAGGAGGCAGAAGGCTTGGCTGGTGGAGAACCAACACTTAAAAGCAGGATCCCTATCCAACAGCTTAGGGCCCTCTCTCAGCAGTCTTTCCAGCAGCATCTCCCTCCCAAACACGAGCAAGAGGTTCAGCATCTATTTTCCTAAATACAGATGGCAGGGACCACAGAGCTTTAGCAATATAACTCACTCATTTATTTACAGGAACTTATTTAACATCGATATACTCTTTTCGAAGTCTTATACCATTCCATTTTTTTGTGGTACCTATAAGTTTTAGCTCGTTGGGGAGGCAGCAATAGGCAACTCAGAGGCCAACTGTACCTGACTAACTGGTCTCGGATTTCTACAACAAGGTCTCTCTTCTCTACTCCAAAGCAGCCTGTGAAAACCTGCGGGGCAATCATCTTTCACACTAACAGCTCCCTAATGACACACTTGCTGCAGTCCAATAAAGAAGTTAATTTGCCACAGACTTGACTTCTGCATACATCTTTTTCAGACCGACAGAGATATCACCCACACAGTTGTCTGCAATATAAGCAAA
The DNA here is from genome assembly GCF_000695815.1 of Acanthisitta chloris. Classification (NCBI taxonomy): domain Eukaryota; kingdom Metazoa; phylum Chordata; class Aves; order Passeriformes; family Acanthisittidae; genus Acanthisitta; species Acanthisitta chloris. The sequence continues at coordinate 57,000 of NW_008655563.1, forward strand.
CCAGGGGGGAACTAAACCAAGCCATTTATTTCAAACCAAGAGAAAAAAAAAAAAAAAAAAAGAAGAAAAATATAGAGCTGATTTCCATACCTAACACGTAATAACTGAGATTTGACCGGTGCTAGGTATCACATGCAAAGTTTTATATACAAGCTGGGTTTTTTTTGAGTGCTGTTATCTTTCCCTTCTTAAAACCACCATTTCCCTCAATCCTCCCTGCCCTGAAACACCCAAGATAGGCTTGCTGTCTCTGAAAAGTACCTGCACTATAACTAGTACAACTGTCATGCATTCAATGGATTTAGAGTTAAATCATTTTGAAGAGTGAAGTACTTCTGAACTACAGTTCCTGAGAACTTCAGAAGCACAAATGAAAACTTGGCAGCTGTCAATGCAGTACTTAAACTAAAATAAACACAGACCAGTTAAAGAATATTCGCACAATGTTTGCAGTTTTACCAGTTAATAAACAGGTATGTTTTAGATGTGCTATACCACTTGCATACACTTAACATTCATAAAGGTTAGTAACCTTAACTTCAAGTACCCCCAACGTCCTGCAACGACAGGATGGCCAATCTTACCATGTATAGCTGATATACCAGCAAAAATGGAAATTAAGAATGGAAACTGATGGGACTACTCTTGTTCCTAAGTGAAATAATCCTTTCTCTAACAATACAGCTAGCAAAGAAACAGGACATGATCAAAATTCTGGGTATATCCCATCTCAAAACCAAGTATTGTATTTTCTGAACGACACTGTTAAGTCTCTTAGAACCTGCCCTGTAAAATAAAGGAAACTTACGAACATGAACTGGTCACTCACATCATTCTCCCTACACAGTAGCTAGAGTTCTTAAATTGAAATGTTCTAGTGTGAAGATTATTAACTCCCTTTTGGGCCAATGTAATATTTCTCTTTCCTTGTACTACATGACTTGAAGGTTTCATTTCACAGGGGGATTAATAAATGCCTAAAGCAGAAAGGAAAACAGTTTTTAAATTCACAGTGCAGCTAAGAATTAGCCTATTGGTAAAGTTAGCCCACAAATGCAGCTCTTCAGTGTTGAAAGGAAAGAGTTTACCTAGGTCCCTTCAGCCCCGGAGTAAACTTGCTGAGCATGCAAGATACGCTGAGTGCTGCTTTAATGGATCAGTATCTTCCAACAATCGGCGCTTTCTTCAGAAGTTTGTATAAAGCTTTGTTTACATTTACAAACTTGAAAATCCTCCCATTCCTCTACTCCCACAGACTCCTAATGCAGCACAAAGCGACAGGACAGCTTTGAAGTATTTAACACATCCAATAGAAAGACGTAATGCCTTAAACAACTTTCCTCTTCACCTCTGCCAACACAAGTGCCCCTTCTCAGAGAGCAGAGCGAGGCTGTTGAAGAAGAAAGGCCATGTGCCTATCCTGGCAATGGCTAAAGGAACTTTCTTTACAAGGAACTGCCTTCTAATGTCGTAACCTCTACACCTCTTACCCCCCTAATTTTGCACCTTGTAGGTGGATCCATATTCTCACTCTCTTTACAGCTTTACCCAGTTTTCTGTGAAAACAGCTTTTTCTGGCAGTACTTGTATCAAGCCCTGCAATGACAGAAATAGTCAGACTCTTTCTGTCATCTCTACAAACACTTTTACACCTTTCCTTTCAGCCAGCACTCAAGGCAAACTCTCTGGACAGCTCCTGACATGTCACACCGTGTCATTTTGCATGCGCTTTCTAAAGCTGTTCGTTGTGCTTTCGCTCTCCAGCCTCCCAACCTAATAGAAGAGCTGTGTCACTTCAGCACAACGCTTGGAGACATGCCACTGCCTTGCAACTGCCATTTGCTGGGAGGCTGCTTATCTGGGAACATTGCACTGACTTGCAGTTTATTTTTCTCACAGTCCCTCTTATACTGAATCAATAGATCAATAGAGGCATGTCTTATAATCCAACAAACAGTTACTACTTGTCTCGCCTTTAATGATTAAAAAAACTACTTCATCCCACAGCCACAATGTTACTGAACACCAACTCCACATCTTCCCTCACAGCACGCGTTGCCCAGCAGCACTGTGCCAACGCACTCTCTCAGAGCTGACAGCAACAGCAGCATTTCTACAATCTCCTGAGCACGTGAGTCGCTGTGCAGGCAGATGCATCCTCGAAAACGCTCCTGTAGCATAAGCACGGTGACAAGCACCTCTGACGAACACAAAGCGGAGTAGAGGATGCAGGGACACGTCTGAAGCCTGATACAAACCAGCCACAAAGGCAGAACTCATTAAAACTCAAAAGCAGCCACTCCCATAACTCAGTTTAAAAAAATGGAATCTTTTTAAGAGCCTGTAGCAGAAAGAGGAACATGAAATACTTGTCTAGGGTGTTACATAGGCTGGAAAAGACATCTTAATCGCACCTGGCAACCGGAGGGATTAGTTGTGTTGGCATAGAGTCCAAAGAGTTGGGGTTTTGGGTTATTTTTCCATGTTCAAATGAAGAAAACTGACAAAAGTGAATTCCACAAAGTTGAAAGTAAAACCCCTTATCTGCGCTAAACTTTAAGCGGTTAATTACAAAAGCCCACGACTCGTACAAAACATTAATCCATTCAAAAAAACAACAATGCACAAAGGCTCATTCAGGGCCACCGTGCCCATTACGTCGGTCAGTATTTAAGAACTCCGAAAATGCGCGTTTGTTGAAAACAATAGACAGCAACAGATGCTCCACAGCACTTGTTTATGAAGTAATTCCTTATTATTCCTCCACACCGACACAGTCAGCTGGCCGAGCCGACTGCCACATGGCTACGGTAACCTCCAGCGCCGCGACGCCAGGCGGCATGAATAATGCAGCGGGGGCTGGAGGCACGGCCACGCCGGGCCGCGCTCGGGGCTTCCCCACAAAGCCACCGGGACCGACCCGCTCCGCCGGGCGCTG
>NW_008655564.1:0-1334 GCF_000695815.1 Acanthisitta chloris
CGCTGAGCGCTCGGCTCGGTGCGGAGCCAGCCCCGCGCCCCAGCGCTGCGTTATTCCTCTGGCCGCTCTGTAGAAAGCATCGCGTGTTTCTGTCGAGCTGAAGGGAAGCGAAGGATACATTGCGGCTCCTCTACGCACTACCAGATGCCTTTACATCTCGGCGTTGTCAGCTGAGTTCGTCATCCATCCATCCCTGTCGTTGCACCACCAGCTTTTTTTTTTTATCCTAATATATTTTATAAAACATACAGTCTCAATCTTACTGGAGACACCTTTTTACAAAAAGACACTGAATTGCACATCAAGCCTGCTGTGACCCATTTCCATGCTATTTGTGTTATCATTTTCCCATTCTCCATGACAGAAGATCCAAACCTGAAAGGTTTTTCTTTCTTTCCTTCTCTCTCTCTGCTCACATTATTCTCTTTGAATTCTGACCAAGTTTCATGCTAGTATCATTGAATTCCTGTAGATTGTTTTGGGGTTTCATTTTTCTACCACAGTAATTTGGTTTTTCAATTCTCTTCAAATTCATGGAGTCAAACATTCCAGCCTGCACCTAGGAGTATCTTATCTCCTCCATTTAGGGATACACACATTATTTACTCAGCAGAAGTTAATTAAATCACCCTATTGTAACCTGTGCAACTAGGACAGGTTTCAGCATTCCTTCAAAGTTTGTGGCTCCATTTGTGTGCTAGATGTGCTAGAGACTTCCTCCAACAGTAAAGCAAAGGTAGAGCTTACCCATAGCTGACTGGGGCTTGTAGTACACCATCTGCTTAAAAAATTACATAATTGCCACCCCTTACTACAGGCCAGTCTGTACTACAAAGTTGTACTACTCTGTCTGTATCAGTGTACTTCAACAACCAGGATGGATACACACTTTTTATACTAGTGCAAGGATGTTTTCCACTACGAAAACATATTAAACAACAATATATAAACCAATACATCCATGTATGGGCTCTTACAGACACATAGGCAAAATTAAAATTGTGTCTTAACTAGTGAGGGATCCTCCAGCACTATTCTCTAGAGTATCACAGATGTTGCTCTTACATAACACACAGCTGAAATATCCAATCGATACAACAAGGGAACAAAATAATCTTACCTCTTCAGGAGGGCTGACCAAATTTTGGTTTTGTTGGAACATTTGCAGAAAGTTTGTTGTCAGTTTGTTTAGGAGACAGTGCAGAAGCTACAGAGCTGTGGATCCTACTCATTTGTCAGTCTCCAGTGGCTCCCTGCACACTGGAGGGAATAGACAAGGCCTTTCTCTGCACTCCTAAAACCCCAGGAAAGCTGCTGGAACAGCTGTTTCCTGC
>NW_008655564.1:1356-11957 GCF_000695815.1 Acanthisitta chloris
AGCAGAAGGCAAGTGGAGAGCAGCCAGCCTGACACTTGTTGGTCAACAAGTGCTGGCAAACTAGAAGCAAGCCAAAAGAAGAGGCAGAATTAAGTCCTTGTTTACTACCAAGCTTCAATGTAGACATTAGAATGGATACATAGGCATTAAAACCAGCAGCTGGGAGCCACCAGGGGAAAAACCACAGGATAATAAAAACTATACACTTAGTAATTAATAATCACATGCAATCTGCAAAAAGCAAGTGTAGTTCTTCCATTGTAAAGGTCTCAACCTTTATCAGGTTCTAGGCCAGAGCTATTTATTGGAGAAATCTTGGCCAAAGCCTTTTGACTAGAAGGTGAAGTAGAAGAACAGAATAGATTGTTCTCCTTCTCTTACCAGAGCAAAGCAAAAGAGGACCATCACCTGCTCTCTAATGATATGCCAAATGCAGAGGGGAAGAAAAGGTGCTGTTATCAGCACCTGAAACTGCAGCCAGAAGGGATTATCAGGCTCTTGGAAAAGAGGCTGTCAGCTGTCTGGCACTCAGGGCCATCCAGGTGATTTCTGGTCCACAGTCTCCACGAAGAGATAAGGAACTCCTCTATTCAAGCAGATTTCACTGATACTGTGAAGGCACAGAACAATGGGGAGAGAAAGCCACACTAAGGCAGTGCTCAGACACCCCACAGAAGAATTATATTCTGAGGCCAGAAAGGAGTTATTTTTCTGCTTGTTTCTGAATAACAAAGCTCTGTTTTTAACAGTAAATGGCACATATGCATGGAACTAGAGATGGGACAGCTGGGGGAAGGTTTGCAAAGAGAATGAAAAAATATCTCTACGAAGGTATTTTAAATTAAATCCTTTACACCATCAACGGACTCAGCTTGATATTTGTAAAACATGATGGTATGAGGATCTGCAAAGATAATTCTTTAGTAAATAAGAAGACGTTCACCTAGTTTAAGAGTATTTTTAGAGCACAGCTAACAGAACAATTAAGGATGGATGGGTAGGAAATGTATGCATTCTTGGGCTTCCTGGGCACAGGCTACATGTGCTCTGCAATGCAAAGTTCAGTCATACTTCAATATTTGCAGTAAAATTGTTTGCAAATATTCTGGTCTTACTGAAAGCAATGACACTAGCAGGATGAGGAGACCCTTCATTTAACTGCCAGTCACTAGGGAGAAGGTTTGGGAAGCAGATTATGAAGGATGCTAAAGTGCCTTGCAGATGAATTAAAGAAATTGAACATTTCTGTAAAGATTTTACTTTCTGTTGCTAAGACACTAACTCTTGAAATCTCACCAATTTCCATATTTTAATATTTCATTTCTGTGGTAATTTAAGAGACACTTTCTCTCAGTATAGATAGAATTATATCCATGGAAATGACTGTGCCTTCTGACTGTGATGAAGTGTTTGGGCCATGACTCTGTAGCTCACTGCAATCACATTCTTACTTTTAAGCTTGTGTTTTATAGATTCCTGTTTGCATCCTGATAATTTCCCAGAATAGAGTTACTTTTGCAGTTTTGGCATTAATTTATCCAGCGAATGCAAGAAATAGAAAGAAACTTACAGTTCATATGGAATTTTCCCTCAGCAAAGGAGCTGATTTTGTTGTAAAATATTTTGGGTCAAATGCCAAACTAGAATTCTAAGGAGTTCCTCATTCTTGTGCCTGGTATACACTGGAACCCTTGGAACAAACCTCTACAGAGATGAAAAGATGGGTGAAATGTCAGTTGCTAAAAAACCCTTCTATAATACTGCAAAGAAAGCACTAATGTCAAGAAAGAGGTTCTGTGTAGAGTCTCTTAGTTCTTACTGTTTGGATTTCTGTGGCCCCATATCTGCTCTTTTTCCCAACTACATTTTTAAACCCCCTCCTCTCTCATTGGAAAAAAAAGCCAAGAAAAGGTACCTTACAAACTATTAAAAGGAGCAGCTAGAAAACCCCTACCTCTGTGTCATTTGGCTGTTTCTTTGCATATCAAGATGGAAAAAGTCTGGAAGAGCATGTGAGCTTGGCACCCTCCACATGAGGGAGAAGCAAAATTAACTGATACAGTTCATTCAGACAAGGCTGTTTTTCCTGCTTTACATTTCTTTACAGAACTCAGAACAGCAAAGTCGAAGTCCACAGCTGAAAGTCCTAGAATTACAGTAATACAATCAAAAGAGCTGAACAAAAACATCAGGATATCCTCCTGGTAGCACCTAGTGCAGTGTGAAATGTCCCTGCATAGCAATGTCAGACTTCTCCTTTCCAGCTCAGTGTGAAACACTGCAGGTCAACAGGGGAATTTTCGAGTTAGCTCACAGCATGCTGTGCTCCTTGTCAGCCAATTTGCTATGGCCCAAAGCGAAAGGAGCTACTGAGAACTACTTCAGAGAGGAGCATTTCTGCATGCAAATAACAGGGGGTTTCAACCAGCACCTGCACAGCACAGCTCTCTTCAGCATCCTGTTCACATGCAGCTTTGCTCTGATTTCCTGTTACATGGCAAGATTTCTTCAGGACTGCAAAACCCATGCTGGGTGCTGTGTCCTCATTCCAGCACTCTGCTAGAAGTGTGGCATCTATTTTCTCTGATGGTGGAGATCGATGATCGATGCCAAACACGTGAGCTGCAAGCCCACACACCTATTTACCATGCATCAATCACCTTCCCATCACTTTGGAAGAAACATACTGAGGTGGGCTATCCCATCCCACAGATTTCTGCATTCCACCACCACAGAACTTGCCTGCTGGGCTATACCAGGTGAACTCCCACGAGTCTCATGCCTTGAAGCATTAATGCTATGATGTTTTGCAGTGCAATTACCATGGTGCTGTCTGGCCTAGCAATCCTATATTCTGACCCATGATTATAAAACTGTTCTCTAAGAGTGTCCTTAACAGCCTGTCCAAGTGCAGTAACGTGGGATTTAAGGAAAAAAAAAAAGGTGTTTTTTAAAATTTTATTATAGGGCAAAGGTACAGTACTTAGTTCCATAACTGAGTATTTTATACAGTCTTTCAAAATACTGAAGACTGATGAGGTGAGACTTTTCATACTTCCAACCCCAGCCGTTCTGTGATGCTATTAAACCCCCAGGTTTCTGCTGCTCGTGGCCTTACTGTAAGGCTCCTTTAAGAAACATTTGTTTCAGCACTGCCTGGCTTTGACAGCTTGGTGTGTGGCAAAAGCCTTGGACTGGCTGCCTCAAAAGTTGGTGAGCTACAGGATATCTCCAGCTATGGCTGGACCAAAAAGCACAGAAGTCACTGTAAATCTATAACTGCAGCCCAGGAGATAATGGGACTAGATAACTCCACTGCCCACTGTAAATCTCTACTGCATCTGGACCACAACTTTCCTAGGACATTCACACTGTGCCTGGGCTGGGAATCACTATATACTAACCCAGCAGCTCAAGCTGAGCTGACCAACCATTGCCCTGGCAGAGCCTATGGAATAAGGAGCAGCATCCAGAGACTGGGGGTGTGTTCATGCACCCACCACTGAGGAAAGGTGACTAATTACTGCCACTGTTTCAGAGTTATCCATGGTAATTTTGTGTTATATTTGCATTGTAACACTGACATCCACTGGCCACTGTAAATAGCACCAGGTTGTTTCCTGCTCAGGACTTGGTTCTAACTTAGGTTACACCAAAATAGATCTATTTAGGGATAAAGCAAATAAAAGTGACTGTTCATTGTCCAGTGAAACATTAAATAAATACTATGGGACTTTGGTACTACACATTTTACATTTAGGCCCAGTCTCCTCAGGTAAGGAGATGAAACAAAAATACAATTAAGTCTAACAGAACAGCAAAAGAAAACTAGTCAGAAAAAAAATGTTCATTACAAACAAATATTAATGGTGAGCAGAAATTAATTTGTTTCAAAGACATCTCCTGTTCAGTCATCCAGTTGCCAAGAAAGTAAACAAGTAGAATTTCTTGGTGTTTTAAAATGGAACTAAATTCAGGATATTGCAAAAAAAAAAAGAATTTCCCTTTTTATTGGAGCAAATTTATACCAGTAATAAACATGTCATAAAAAGATAATAATACTAGCACAAGACAATATAATAACACCAACATGATAAGTTACAGGAAGAACAAATGCAGCTGTTGCAGGGAGGGTAAGAAGCAGAGGAAATTCATCCCCTTAAAGATCAGCTGATGCTTTAGGCTTAGGAGGTTTTCAAGATAAACACCCTCCAAGAATTGCAGAAGTAAATTGAATGAGAAATGAGGTAAAATTTAGAGCAGAGAAGGATCAGCAATCCCTTTCCTGTTTGCTGATGGCTCAGGGAAGAATTTATTGGGAAAAGAGCCCAGAAAAATTAGAAACTTTGCTTAAAAACATTGTATAGTGAATCCATGTGCTGAACAGAATGTTGCAAAATCTGAATAACCCTAAGAGAACTAATTCAGCTTCACAACTAGCACTGTCGAGAATGATTACACAGTGTTGACGTTTGTCACTGCTTCTTTTAAAGTGACATGTCCCTGGCATCCCTTTGTTTCCTTCCCCCACCCTCAAAGAGAAATCCCAGGATACTCTCTGTAAACTCTGTTCTGTTAGGAATGTACACAAATAAAGGCAATAATCCCTATTGCTACAAACACTGTGTATCTGGACCTCTTCCCTAGACTTAAAAGGGAGGACCACCCTGGTGACATGTGGCAGGAAAAATGGTAATAACACACATCAGTTAATCTTGGGCCTGATGAATTGTTCTGCAGGGAAGGAGACCCACAGGGAAAGTGTTTCTGCCACAAAAAGGAGCCTGTGACCACAGAAAAGAGCAGCAGACAAGACCCCAAATTATACAAGGAATGTGGCCTTGGATGGTTGGACTTTTTTCTGTCTTTCAGTTCTGTCCTTCTGTCAGTACTGGAGAAGTAAAACGTGCTAAACAATGCTCAGGATGGTGGGAGGAAAACGCTTGCTGCTATCTCCCTGCTCCAGCTGTCTGTCTGACTCTGAGGCACTTGTGGGGTTTATGCCAATGCTTTGTCTGAGATGCAGGTTTTGGGAGAGGCACCAGGAAGAGGAAGCATGTTGCAACTGCCTGCAGAGCTCTTAGATGTGTTTCAGATAAATCAATTCTTTCTCTGCGTTATTTGTGCCATGGGCTCCTTCTTCAGTGTAAATAGACTCAAGCATGACTGATAAAATCAAAGAGTTAGCCAGCTAAGAGAACAGCTGACAGGTACTGTTCTTCCTCCTTCCCAGGGGATTGTTCACACTAACTCGTATCAGCCTAGCACCAAAAGTTTTATGCACAGAGATGGATTCCTTCTCAGGAAAGGGAAGAGACAGGACTTGAAGTAGCCAATGAAGTACATTGATGTAGCCTCTCTTACAGGCCTGGAAGGAGAGGACTACACAGATACCACAGAGGTAACATGACAATAACATGCACATAACATATTCCAGTTGCTACATGGGGTTGGTAGGAAATACTCCACCTCGAGCAACCTGCTCTGGTGAGAGGTGTCCCTGCCCAGGGCAGGGGGTTGGGACTAGATGGTCTGTAAGGTTCATTCCAGCCCCTAAAAATTCCATGATTCTTTGCCTTTTTTTAAATTTTTTTTTTAAACAAGCTGCTGAAACCAGAGATCATAACTAAGAGTAATGAAAATAATCCAGTTACAAATAAATGCAAGGAACAACTTTAAAGACACATACCATCATGACCCATGAGTTTTGCCCGCTCAGGATCAACAGTTTTAACAAGCAGTGGAATAAGGGAGAAATGAAATATTAAAGATAATTTTAAAAAACCAACTCAAATCTTTCATTTCTAAGCCTTCCTAGCCTTGGGCCTGTCTGTCTGTCTGTGCCCTAACCACACCTGAGCATTTGATCCTAAATTTTCCTCCCCTTTTCTCTGGTTATTCATGGAACTGCAATACCAGCACCAAACAGCCACAAGTATAACAGCTGCAACTACCAGCACCAAACAGCCACAAGTATAACAACGGTCCTTCCAGAAAGTGTAAGAAACAAATCAAGTCTCTGCACTCCCCAAACCCATTTCACACCAATTAAACATTTACGTGACCAGAGCAGAAGGTATTGGATGTCATGTTATTTCAGCTGTATGAAAATTGTTGCTGTGATAAACACTTAATAATTTATATGAACCAGTGGCTCCTAGAACAGCTTCTGTAAGAGAAAAAGGAAACATCTGGTTTATAGGAGACACCTGGAATTGGGGAGGTTTACCCTCTGCTGTATGAGACATAGCACTCAATAAGTCTTTTAGGATCATGGTGTTGTTCCCCACCATCACAGACAGCTGTGGTAGCTTCTAGGTTTTTCAGTGTCCATGGCACATCTCACTGCTTTGCTGAAGCAAGAGCACTGGTGTGTACTTGCTAAACACACTGAGAAGGTTTCCTGAGGAGCTGTGCTGGTGTGAGTTAGGTTCAGCTGAGGGTATAAACATGCAGTCAGACAGGGAAGGGCAAGGGTTGATCTGGGTACATCTGCTCACAGAAGGAATTTGGTTGGATTGATGCCATAGGTGGTGCTAAGGTCACAAAGGATGTTAACCCTTTACCCTAGGTTGGAACTACCCAAAGGCAGTGGAATGGGAACATCTGTCTCAGGTAACTAAACTGCATTTGTGAAACTGAAGATTGATTTTTCTCAAGCTGAGTGCCATAACTTCTTGCAGGACTTTTGTGATGCTTAGTTGGATCAAGTGGGAGGATATTCTTGAGGACGTACTGGAAATATGGTTTTCCTGTTTTCTTTTCCCCTAAAATAGCAGATAATGATGGTTATCCAAACAGGATATCAAACAAGTGATTTTGACCTGAGTCAGTATGGGAACTCCAGTGAGTCTTAAGAGGGACAGAAAAGCTTAACAGTTCCCTCCCACATCTCCCAAATCTTCTGTGCTTTGCAAAGCAAAGGAGCTCAGAAGGAAAACACCTTGAAATCAAAACTAGACCATCAGGAAACAAGGCTTTATAAAAACAAATGCAATTGTTATCACATTTAATTCTGCTGTAACAAATACTGTTAACAGAAAGAGCAGAACATGCCAAAAGAGAATTGCATAAAACTTAGTGAGTTCTGAGGAGAACAAGTTGTCTATAAATGGGACACCTATTTGTGCTTCTTTGAACAGCCCTTGCTATTTCCTTCCTGAGGTGAGTGAAAAAGCCAATGTCATATCCTGCGTGAACACCGTACAAACTGTATTCTTCCATAAATGAAGGAAAGATCTATAAAACCTGCACATTTGTCACATCATTTAGTTAAACTAGTCAGAGGACAAGGCCAAGCCACTTTCAAGAAGAATAAGATGTCAACATTAGGAATAAACTTCATTCAGCTTATTTTAATCGCCCTTGAATTGCGAAGATTGATGGTCTCCTTGGGTTTTAAACAGAAATAAAAAGGGTGCATAAATATACAGACACAGAGTGCCTTAATCCTGAAGGACTCCAGTTTTTGTCTGGTTTTGAAAGAAAGAGAATACATCAGTGCTATCCCAAAATACACTTGCTATTTTTATTACTGTTTTATTTCTAAAATAACATGAAGTTTAGTCAATAGTAGTGAGCAGCACCAATCAGCATCTCATACCAGGCATCCCGTAGAGCCACAATAAGCAGCCACCTTGACTGTCCTGGCAAAATTAGGCTAGATATTAGGAAGTTTTCCCTGTGAGGGTGGTGAGACACTGTCCCAGGTTGCCCAGGGAGGCTGTGGCTGCCCCAACCCTGGTGGTGTTCAATCCAGGTTTGATGAAGCCTTGAGCATCCTGGTCTAGTGAGGAGGTATCTCTGCCCAGGGCAGAGGTTGGGACCAGATGACCTGTAAGGTCCATTCCAACCCTAAAAATTCTATGAAATTGTCTTTCTGATAGACTGACCATAATCCAGTCTTTAGTCTGGCTAAGTGCCATTGGGTAAAAAAAAATAAATCCATTTGGGCTTCTTGAAGCCCACAGGCCAAGAATCTCTATTCATGAGAACTTGTCTCTCTAAAGCGACACTAACAGACCTTGCCTTAGTCAGAATCCTGGAAGAGAAAGTGAGCAGAACTTGTATGTCTCACCCTTAGGCAAAAGTGAACCAGACAGCAGGACTCTGGAGCATAAATCTATGACACCCCTGGAGTGCTGTGTCCAGCTCTGGGCTCCTCAATACAAGAGACACACGGAGCTCCTGGAGCCAGATAGTTTTGACATAACTGTACTGGCTCAAGAGATTTGGATCTAAGTGACCTCACCATGTCTCCTGCAAAGGCAGGAGCAAAAAAAATGAGAGACATCTAAATCATTACTAATACTTTTGCACATATAAGTACATAATTCATCAAGATACTATTCTCAATTTATTATTTTAGCAGCAAAACAACACAATTCAGGATTGAGACTAATAGGCAGCCAAATTCTTTCTCACCATGTTCTTTAGGAAAAACACACTTGTCTCTTCCAGCACCACTCAAAAGCCTTTCTATTTATAACACTCAGCTGCCTGCACAGATAACTGTGTATAATTCTCTCTCTCCCATGATGTCCCTTCTAAATTTGACTAAACTTGTGTTTTCAGGAAGTTTTTGTTGGTTGGTTTTTTAAAATCAGATTAATGCAGATCACATTACAATACTGATGCAAACATCACAAAGGTCTAGAAAATCTTTGGGGGTGTAATAATGAAACAAGACATATCTGGGGTTTCTAACACCAGGTTGATTCTATGATCAGAACTTATAGTACAGTCTGTGTTCAGATGTGAAATACAACTGTGTTCTGCATCACCAGAGGAGCATCCTTCACTTATGAAAGTACACAAATGGACCATCAGTCCATTCTGCTTATGATGCTCATGAGATTCAGACTTGATTTTTTAAAGCATATTGTTACAATTGCATGTAGACATATCTGAAATTTAAGAAATCTGAAATACCTCAGTGACCTCCCCACCCACACTGAATCTTCTTGCATCCTCTAATATTCTGGAGAGCTGCTTATCAAATTATGCTCATTATTTAAGTAAAAAGGACTTAAGCATCCAGACCCACTTCTGACAGCTAAGGCAGAAGCATTTCATTGCTGTAGTTGGGCTTTGCAAGTGCAATTTATACTGTGCTAAAGGGACACTGCTCAGACATCACTTGCTCCCATTTTCTGACCTTTGTTACCAAGTCTGAACTCATCTGGTTTTTAAGTATTTGACTTCACCTTTCAAATGAGGGAAGGTTTTGGCAATTCTTTATGTAACATACTTCTATTGCTGTGGAGGTAATTTGGGAAATAAAATCCACTATTACAAATCATTAGCGTCTTTACTCAGAATTAGTTGACCTACGCCACTCTCCACTGGAAGTAAGTAGCTCATTAGCTGAAGGAAGAGCACAGAAGAGAAATGATGCCTCTGGGAAAAATTTAATTTCTATATTCAGCTTAATTTCCATTTATCTAAGCCACGTGAGGATGGAAGTCATGACCCTGAGGGCAGAGGTGAATGCCTCAGCATGTTAGGCCTCTCTGCAAGCTGAATTATTCATTCATTACTCACACATTATTCACACATTCATGTATATTATTAATGAGATTTTGGTACAGAGGGTAGTGCCAAAGAGAGAGATCTTCCAGTTGTAGCTCATAGTACACCTTTAGGCTGAGCAGCAGCAAGACCAACTCTTGCCAGCACTAAAGACCAAGGACATACTACATGAATTTGAGTCTCCATCCCTATATGAGCAAATAGGCTCTTCTTCCCCCTTTCCCTCCACATAATAATCACCACATAAGAAGCCTCAAAAAACTCATCACTAAAAGAATCACATAAAATGCAAAAAAAAATCAGTTGCTTTTTAAGACTTGTGCCATTCTACCAAAAGCCACAGTCAGACCTGTGTGATTTCATGCATGTTCAGGAGACACTGATTAAAACAAGCATATATTCCACCCTTTGAAATAAAACTTACTTCATATATTGCATGCATATGATAGCAATGAATCCTGTGTTTTCCTTATTGGGTCTTACAGGTGCAACATGTTACATGGATAACTAGATTTGAGGAAATAGGTGATTTAAATTCATGCTTACCAGCTGGAGCAGAACATGAGCAGTGAAGCTGAAACCCATGACCATCAGCACGTGATGCACCAAACTTGCCTTCCTTAAAATCTGGCTTGGGATACTTTTTGCTCTCAATCTCATCTGAAGAAATCTTATCCAGTTCAATGATCACAGTTGACATTGTAAGATGTCTCAGCAGACCTCAAATTAAAAGCAAAGCTGAACAAAAGAAGAAGTCACTTTAGGTTCAGGTTCCCTGTCCAAAAAACAACTTCCTATCACAAAAAAACCCCCAACAAAACAACAACAAAACAAAATCCAAAACCAGAAACCAAAAAAAAAAAAAAAAAAAAAAAGAAACACTTTTCCCCAGACTGTAATAGTGTAAAATGTTTGGGTTGTTTATAAATCAATGACTGAGGAACTGTTTCTCCATGAAGATGTTCTTCCAGCTCTGCAACACTTCCCAAACATCGCAGCTCTTCTTTAAAGAACAAAACTACTACTTGAAAACACTCTTCTGTTCCTGCAGTGACAACAACACTATGGCA
>NW_008655564.1:11972-33384 GCF_000695815.1 Acanthisitta chloris
AGAAGCAGAGACTTTTGTGTGCCTGTTAAGTTGTGGACTTGCTGACTTTGTTTTGAGAGTCTAATTCGCATTTTGCTCTGCACTGGTCCAGCTGGGAGGGGCTAAGCAATTCCAATGGGAACAAGTGCATCCCAGCCCAGCTTGGCAGCTGTGCTCTGAGAGCTGCTAGTGCCACACTGCTGTTTCCTTAGTGAGCACTTGGGTCATTGTCTGGGATGTGTTCTGCAAGATAAACTACCAGAATCTATGTCATTCCTTGAAAACAAGGAAGAAATAGTTCTCAGTTTCTCTGTTTGTTGTTTTAGAGCATTGAGTGTAAAAAGTTTCTTCCTAGGAAAACCTGACATAAGGGTAATATTAAGGAAAGGGGTTTAATCTTTTAGGCTGATGATTATGATTTCATTTATTTAACTTATTCACCCCTTGCAGGGCTGTTTCCCTTTGAGAACAACAGAGGTGATAAAGCAGGAATTATTTATCAAAACAGACCACAGGAGAAAAATTCTCAAGCCTGAGCTAGAGAAGAGGTGAGAAGTAATTTGTCAGCTATTAGAGCTCTCTCCCTTTCTTACCTTTTCTTTGCAAAGTGGGAAAGAGGAATAAATAATGCAAAAAATAAAATCAAATCTAGGCAGACAAGCAGCTTTAACTAAACAGTCCCTTGGCCTGCAACAACAGGACAAATCCTAAATCCCTAAACTCATCTTAAAACCAGCAAGTTCTCAGGGCTGTCCTTGCTAATGTGAGTCAGGTTTAACCTGAGCTGCTGATGCTGATATCCTTAAAAACCTCAGTGTAATCAGGTGCATATCCCATGTGTTTGCACTTGAAACATATCCTCAAACAGAGCCCAGTTGTATTTTTTTAAAAAAAATAAATCAAGTTACCAGTGGGATGTTTCCCTCAGTTACAGGAATTTCTAACAGGTGTATTTCCAGAAGGGTTGTGATCACAGCAAGGAACCCAACTGAGGTAAAAAGGCTAATATTGTTCAGTAGAGAAACACAGAAATGGGACTGAAAAAATCGATCACAGGGGAAGCTGTTCAAGGAGGCCAGAAATATGTGGCAGTTGTCTGGTTTGCATTTCACTTCAATTAATGCTCATCAGGGGCAGGAAAAAGCTTGGTGAAAGTGTCACAACACTCAACAAAACTTTAGAAATGGTTATATAACAGGGAGAACAAACAAATGTGTCATTTGGAAGGCAAATGCAGCATGGCTCATGCTGAGAAGGGGAAAAGGGAAAGGAAATATCAGACAGAAACCAGAGTTGTATTGCATTGCATCCTTTTGGGGTTTTTTAATAGCTATTTCAGTTCCTCTTAAATATGTAAAATCTTGTTATGGAATTGGCTGAAGTAATCTTCCTTTGTCTTCTGGAAGAAACCTCCCTAAATGAAATGCTGGCTGCTAAATTGGCCAGAAATCCTACAGGAGCTTACAGTGCTATCAATATACCCTAAACCAAAATAAAATCCATAGCTTACTTTGCACTTCTCCACTTATAAGTATGAAAAATACGTATTTTACATGAGGTTGTTACTTAAATGAGTCAAGTATATAAAACACCTTAAAAGAAAGAAGAAGCTTAATCTTCTAAAGGGAAAGCATCAGAAACACCCAGAGGGAGGAGAATAATTCTTTCAATGTTCAGTGTCCCAAAAACTTGAGGTGAGCCTTTACTGGGTTCTTGTAACTATTCCCAGACACTGGTGCAATTTCACCTCCTGTACAAACCCTTATCTGAAGGGTTTATCTGTCTCCAGTAACATAAATCTCAATGTAATGTAATTTTAAAATTATGTCTCTCACTACTATTGCTGCTGTTGTTTCCCATGTAACTCTGAATATGTGAATCAGACAAGGCCATGTTAAGTCTTTAGCACTCTGTGTCTTTCTCAATTGGTACAGGGTTGTGCTTTTTCTCCTCGATTTTACATGTGTGACAATGGAGAGTACTGTTCCTTGGCAACTGAGACAATCCCCAAACCGTTCTGCTCTCTAGACATATTATGCAGCATATGCAGAACCCTTTGCAGCCTGTAAAAACAACCTGGTGCTTTCACCTCCCCTTTGGGTCTGTGTACTGCAGACAGACCGTGATGATCAGTAATTTCCTCCTCCTTTAGACACAGATTTCGGGCGATACTCAAAGTGTGTGCACACTCAGGACAGAAACCGTTTCAGTCTCGCCGTGTCCGAAGTGTCTCTGCCTCTGGCACAGAAATAAGCACAGGACTGAGGCAGTTTTTGCATTGCTCCATCTCTTCAGAGACTTTTTTTACTGCACCTTTTGTCTGGGAGCTGCTGCTGGAGGGTTTAATTTACGGAGCAATGGTCTAGCAAGAGTGAAAAAGGGAGTGTTAAAATAGCTGCAAAGGAAAGTGCAGCCCCACAGTGGGTGGCAAAGCTGCGAGGAGAGGAAGGGCTAATCCAGCAACTCTTTTTGCCCTAGAACATTTTTCTCTACAAGATATACATGTGTTTCTGCAAGGCCTAAAGTGCAACACAGTGCAGAGCTGAGAAGAAATGTTCGAGCATGGGAGTGTGTGTGTGGTTTACAGGCTGCAGGGGAAAGAGAATGCCAGGGCTGGGGCTTTGTTTTCAGAGCTTTTTGTTCTAAGGTTTGGACCTGTGATCTGAAAGAGTGCTTGCATATATGTCTACCTAACAAGGAACATCCCTAGCACGGCCGTGAGGTCACAGCAGGGCTCTGAGGTCACAGAGCTCTGTGGTTCTGCATACAAAAGGACTGACCACGCAGCCCCTGACAACAGTTGTTGTCCCTGACAAGGGTTTTGGCAGCAGCAGCAGCAGTAGTGGAGCATCACCAGCAGCAGGGACAGTGGCAGAGGACGGTGTGAGGACGAGGAACCATGAGTCTTGTTCTCATCCTCCTTCTCCTCCTTCTCCTCCCAGTGGCCCAAGCAAAGCCAGTCCCGAGAGCAGGTGAGCTGGCAGCCTGGTGTGCCCTTTCCTGGGCAGGCTCTTCTCCCCTGGAAGGAGAGAGGATGGTTTTCCTCAGGGCCTTAGTGAGGGTTTCTTTTGTGTGAGAGAGCCTCGAGGGGACCCAGGCTGGTCCAGCAGCTCCTCCAGGGCTGTTGCACAGGGCAAGGACAGAGTGTGTGGAGATCAGCCAGGAGCCAGCCCAGAGCTCCCCAGGCCTCTCTGCAGCTTTGGCCATGCCCATGGACACCTGGATCCCACCGTGGCAGCCGAACCCTCTGCAGTGCTGCGGTTTACTAAGGCAGAAGAGGATCCCATTATACAGTGGAAATGGTTCTCATCTGTGCCTTCTTCTAGGTGAGGGTGCCCGGCAAGCACCAGAAGATAGGATGGATAGTGGTTTGGATTCTGTGGGAAATACTGGAGGTAAATTATCAACATCCCTTTGTCCTTGAAAGAATAAACATTGACAATGGAGCAAGAGCTTGCTCATGTGCCACACAAGCCTAGCTCATGGTGCAGGGGGGAGTAGTCTGTCCCTGCTGACCTCACAGACTGAGCACTGGTTTTCTGTAGTCCCTTCATGTGAAACGCAACTGCTTTCTGTTAAGGTCTTGGAATCGGCAAGAACCAAGGGGAAGGAGACAAAAAATCCCAGGAGTCATCTAGACTTCTCGACCAAATGCTGACAGCACTGGAGAGAGAGCAGGGTGGGTCTATCTCCCTCAGCCTTAGCTGGGAGGCTCAGCAGTTTGGGGCTTTGGATCCACGTTTGAACACAGTGTGTTCTGTCCAGCAGGAAGGGATCCCTCACAGCCTCCCTGCTCTGCCTTTCACACCTGGCAGGGCTGTTTCCCTGCCAGGCCTGGCTGCAGCTTCTCCCAGGCCTCTGCTTGAAGGCATTTAGCATCCCTTACAGTGTGCCCAACATGCCCCACGGGCGATGCAAACCGTGAGATCCCCTGCAATGTCCCAGTCCCCCAGCAGCTCAGGCGTTGCTGCTGTTTGGAGGAGGGAGTGCCCTGGCAAGCCCCAAAAGCCCAAACCTTTTCCTCAACCTTATCTGTGTCTTGGGTGAGTATTGCATCCTGAAGATGCCACCGCCCCGATGGGGAAGGACTCCATCTGATCCACCTGTCCCTCTTGCTTTCTCCAGAGATGGAAGCAGAGGCTGTGCAGAAGGCAGTATATCCCCAAGGAAGCAGAGGCTCCCTGCCGGTCTCTGCTGAGGGAAGCGACGTGACGCCGGGCACAGAAGGTAATTGCTGTGGCGTGGTCAGGCAGTGTCAGCCAAGGGGTGTCTGTGTGCCAGCAGCTCTTGTACATCACATCAGCAGCCAAAGGTGCAAGTGCCTTGGGTTCAAGGCCTCTGGAGCATGTTCTATAGACAAATGTCCCAAAACCTGGGAGTGGCTGCAAGGGATGCCCATGCTGGGGAAAAGGCAGATGGGGAGAGTAAGGTTCAAGTGTCTCCTGAGAAGACCTAACTCCTGGGCAGTGGGAGCTGTCTTGGGGCAGGGAGGGTCAGGGTGCCCCTGCCTGCTGCAGGGATGGGTTTTTGTCTGTGTCCCTCGAAGGAGTGGCTGCTCAAGCAGCTGTGCTCCCCCCGGGCTCTCCTCCCAGCCTGCTGGGTTTGGTTGGTGGGACAGCCTGTCCCAAGGGGCAGAGTGTGGCTCCAGGCAGCAGCACTGAGGGAAGCAGCCTGGCCATGCCCAGCGTGCTGCAAGCCCAGCAGTGGTGCACCGGATGGGCTAACGCTCCGAATTGCTTCCGCAGATGTGGTCAGTGAAACCAGATCACGTGCTCCCAATCCACGTACTCCCAGTCCACGTGCTCCCAATCCACGTACTCGCAGTCCACGTACTCGCAGTCCACGCACTCGCAGTCCACGTGCTCCCAGTCCACGTGCTCCCAGTCCACGTGCTCCCAATCCACGTGCTCCCAATCCACGTGCTCCCAGTCCACGTGCTCCCAATCCACATGCTCAGACTCCACGGCCCACGGTACCTGCTCGCTGCCCCCCGGACACACCCAGGACCTGCATGATAGTCTTTGTGGTGTTGATTTTTGTCGTGCCACTTCTCATATGCATTTGCTGTACCGTGTTCCAGAAGTTGTATGAGAACAAAGAGTAAGTCATTCTTTTTCCAACACAGCTTCCTTCAAAGCTGCTTGGAGCATTCGTAGCCTGACTCATAGTCAGGATGCTGTGAAGCACCAAGTTAGTGGTTAGCCAAGTAACTCTGCTGAGGGTTGTGCTGCTGTCCCATTCATTAATTGGCCTCTTAATGCCTGCACCTTCTCCTGGGGAGCTGCTGGGAATGGAGCCCATGCTGGCTCAAACTGAGCCTTCCTGGTCAAGAGCAGTGCCCAGAGCTATGGGCAGAGGCAAAGCAAGGTGGGGAGGAGAAAGAGTGGGAGATGAGATTGCCCTAGAAACTCAGACACACTGGCACCAGCTCCTGACCAGGGAACCTGCCCAGAGCATCCCCTGCTTGGTGGTACGTGGAGGCACAGGTACCACCAGCCAAGGTGTGCCAGCAGCTCTACCCTTGGTGCTGAGCCTTGCCAGCTCTGAGCCCTGCTGTGGAGGACAGTCTTGGTAAAGCCAACAGTGCACTAAAATGCTGCCAAACCAACTGGTGCTAGAGTGCAGTGGCCAGTTGCCTCTCAGGGGCTCTGAGTGCTGAGTTGCACACTATCAACATGTGAAAAATACTTCTTTGACATATACATAGACATTTATAAGCTATTACAAATTTGCACATTCTCTTAAACCTCCTAATACCATGCAGTTCTTCCCAAAGTCTTTCCATCTAATCATTAATACTAACACATAGGCACAACAATGTTTTGTCAGTACGATTAATAGCTGCAAAGTGATTGCACAGCAGCTCATTTAAAGTTTCGTGGACAAGTAAATTTGCTGCAATTAAGCGTTAGACAAATCCAAACTGATTAACCTTTGGATTTGGCCTTCAGACTTCACTGTGTGTGTGTGTGTGTCCTGTTCTGAATTGATCACCAATCGGTCTTCTGGTCAGTTTTGGGTGAAGGGTCATCCCAGCCCTGACCCTCAGCAGCTCTGGGGACAAAGGGTCAGCTAAGGCTGCACCATACATGACTGGTGTGCAGGGCTCCATTATCAGGAGACAAAATGACTTTTAGAAGTATAAATTACTGTATTTGTACTGCATTGTTTTGTTTATGAAATTCAGTAGTTTTCAACTCACTTTTACTCTTTTTCCAGTTACATCATACGGGCTGTTATTGCTGGAGCATAATTATGCCATGGCTCGATTAGAAAACTGTAAGTCAAATATTTTTTACACTTAGGACTTTTGCAGACTGTGATCAAAAGTAGGTGGGTCTGATGTGACCAACAGAGCAATTTTGCTGTGCTTTTAATTCAAACAAGGAACAGAGCTGGCACAAGTTGAAAACAATCTCTTCCTTTCTTGGCTAAACCAAACTCCTTACCAAATATTCCTGTAAAGAAACTGATAGAAATTAGGGATTTGTCCTATTTGGGGAATTACTGACCAGCTGAGCATTGGCTCTGGGAAGCTCAGTCTGAGTTTCTGAAACTCATTTTTTTAGAAGAGAATGTCACATTCCTTCCTGACACTCAAGTGCAGGGACTTGCCTTTGTATTCTAAAACACTTCTTGAAAGAACTGTAGAACAGCTATTTATGGTACTTTGACTTTGCTTCTGTTTCCCCATGGGCGCCGATGAAAACCTGGATGACTGTGTTAAAAAGCTGCAAAGCAAATCCTGGAGAAGAGAGCATACATCTGCTCTCATCCCCTAGACAGGATCTTCTGGTCACCTCCTTGATGGCAAATACTGATGAATATAAATCAGGGATGAACTTTCTCCAATTCAAGAATTTGGCACCTTAAAAACAGCTGCTATTTCATGAGTTTACCAAATCTAACTGTATAAAGTATAACTTCTAATGACAACTTCATACAAAGAGGATCAATAAATTTTATTTAAAGCTCAAGCTACCCTATTAGCTGTGTCTATTTCCCTTGGACTGAATACAGACATTCGAGGTTCAGACTGTGGAAGGTGTTTTCCCAGGGAAGGGGTTTTGACTTTTTTTATCAGTATCTTTGAGCTTCAATCAGCTGCTTACTGACCTTTAGAAAGCCTTGAGGAATCACAACAGTTCAGTTTGGAAGGCACCTGCAGTTCTCACCTTGTCCAGGGCACTGTGAGCTCCCAGAGTCTCTCAGCTCCCATTTCAGTGGTTCCCTTTGTGTTTCATCAGAGCTTCCCCATGTTCTGTCCTTGGCCTTAGTGTCGCAGATTTTACAGAGCTGTCTCTCCAGCGGGATGCTGTCCCTGCCGGCGGTCTGTGCCGCTCTCTGCCGGCGGCCGCGGGCGCAGTGCAGTGTCCCTGGGGCTCGGGGGGAGAATCAGAGGATCAGCAGGTTGGAAGAGACCCCCGAGAGCATCATCTCCAGCCCTACTATGGTTACTAGACCATGGCACTAAGTGCCACATCCAGCCTCGTCATCTCGTGTAGATTATTTCCTTCAGGCACACAGACTCATCTCATTTTGTGGCAGTATTTAACACCTGACACTGTCACATAAAATTTACTTCTCATGTTCCATGTGTGGTTGTTGAGAGACACAGAACTGAGCGAACTATTCCCATGTAGTTCCATGGCCAGGGAGTGCCCCTTCCTTTAACTACCCCTTTTGCTGCTTTGTGCCTCTATTTTATTTAGGTTTTCTGGGTCCCTCAGCCTCTCTCACCTCCTCCAACACTTCACTGCTGATCGTTATCCTTTGTTTATGGAGCTTCTGCCAGTTTTCCATCCTGTAACTGCTGATGTCTGGGGCAGTTTGACCCCAGTACAACAGGGAACTGCTGCAGCAAACACCTTAATAAAACCCCCAAACAGAAAGTCTGTCAGACTGCACCCACTGACTTTGCAGCCCAGTAGCACTGAAGTTTGTGCCACAGTATTTCTTCACAAGTGCACATGGTTTGTTGCTCAAAGCAGTCTCTGCTGGAGGATTTGTAAACTTTGGCTCCAGGTAGTGTTGCTATTTTACAGGTGACTGGAGCAGTTGGGACTGCTGGTGCTGCACTTGCTTTGTTCCTCTGTGGCACTCACTGCAGTGATGGTAATTTCTTTGGTGATATTCCAATGAGGTTCACAGTGATGTACTTCAGGGCTGGTGTACTTTTTAGGAAGTGACATTAATATGAGGTCAGAATTTAATCCCCTGGTGCATGAGTGTTAATTTCCTGTGTATTTTACAGAATGTTTGACCTGAAACAGCTTTGTACATGAGGCAAAACTCCCACACTTGTGCCTATGGCCTTACCAACCATTCTTGTTCACTGGTTTTGTTGGTTACTCTGGTGGGTGGGTTTTCAAGACTGTTTCACAAGTGGTCAGATAGAAGCAAAACAAGCTTCAGAGTCAGATACACAGCCAGTAAAAATCCCTGATGCTATTCCATGATCCACTGACTTGGAGAGCTTCAATTATTTAATATTATTTAGGTCCATGTACTCCTTTTCATCTCAAAGCACTTTACAAACATTAATTAATTCCTATTACTGGCAAACAATCTTTTTTTTTTCCTATTCCCAACCCCTTCTTCACTCCACCCACCGAGACATAGGGATCAATCTCTAGACACTTCACTAGAACAGGAGCTGCAGTGACTAAGCTGTCAAAATATTTGCATCACAGGTTTACCAGTCTGCACTGCCAAAAAAAAAACCCCACCCACCCTTTTCTTGGTGTTCAACACACAAAGGTTACAAGGCTGGGTGTGAGTTACACTGGCTTGGTGGCACCAAAGAGTAGTCTAATAGGCACAGCCCTTGAGGGCTGGTTCTCCCTCTTTAATGGCAAAGCAGCAAGGGATTTCAGCATGAGTTTTGGAAATTACAGCTGCATGTGCATATTTCAAAAAACAATGATTTGGGTTGGAAGGGACCTTAAAGATCAATCACATCCAACACCTGCCCCTAGACTAAGTTGCTCAATGCCCCATCCAGCCTGGCCTCGAACTCTTCCCAGACAACCATCCTCGCAGTGAAGAATTTCTTCTTTATACCTAATCTAAATCAACCTTCTTTCAGTTTGAACCCATTACTCCTTGTCCTATCACTACAGTTCCTGATGCAGAGTCCCTCTTTGGCTTTCTTGCAGCCCCTTCAGATACTGATAGGCTGCTATGAGGTCTCCAAGCAACTCTCTCTTCTCCAGGCTGAACAGCCCTAACTTCCTCAGCCTGTCAAAATGTTGCAAAACATCTCTGTCAAGAACTTGCATGAAAGCAGCTTGGTAAAGTCTGGTTGTCTTGTGTTAGATGGATAGATTTGTTTGATTAGGGTGTTTTTTTCTGGGAAGACTTTGTCCCTTTAAATGTATTCTGTCTCCAAATTAAAACCACCTGTGTGAAGTGCACAGGTGCAGCATCTCGTTAGTCTCTGCCTTGGGAGTACAAAGGCAGAGCTCTCCCTGCCGGGGCTGCCATGTCTTTGGGGTCAGAGAACAGGGAAAGGTTTTGCCAGGAGCAAGAGGAGGAGAAGCAGAACTGACTGAGGGTGCAGCCTCCAGGTACCAGCTGGGCATCTTTGATCTCTGTATTGTGCTTGTCCACAGGCTCCTGTCCAACACAGACATCCCACCAGGTGAGATTTTTACCAGCATAGAGAACCTAGCAGGATACTAAGAACTGAAGAGTGCTGTGCATATGTGTGTGTATATTTTTGTTTTGCACCATGTATTTGATCACACTGAGTAAATTATACTGTAGAAGTAGACGAAGTATTATTTTACAGCAAAAATCCTAATGCAGGGAAATGTTAACTTGAGAGCCAAATTCTGCCTACATGCAGGCAATCCTAGCTCTGTGCAAGAGGTTGTGTCTTAAGGCAGATGTAGTTTCATGGGGATGCTGCACATTAATAGGATTTCTCTTTTCTGTTTGGTTTGCTTGGGCTTTTTCAAGTAGAAATTTGGTACTTCTAAAGTAAGCTTGCATAAAAACAGCATCTTCTTTCTTAAAAACAACTTACTTTTGTCATAAAAGAGCTAAATATACTAAAGGAAAAATATTTCCTATGTGTTTGTTCTGACCTTATCAGAGCTGGAGTTGGGGGTTCTTGTTTTCTGCTTTTTCTGTCAGATGTGTCCTAGCTAGGGATGCCTGTGAGGCAGCTGCTCCTGAGCATTGTGAGCAGGCACCTGGGTGGTGCAGGTATAGTCAGAGAGTGGGACCACAGTTGTATGAAATATTTCCTAAGTGGAATAGCTGATAGCTTGTTTGACCTTGTGGAGAAAAAGTATAAAAGTTAACTTTCTTTTTCACGGTGTCAACATTTGCCTTAAAATAAAGCATTCTTAACAAGCTCTGCCTAAAAATCCTGTGAAAATAGCAAATTCAAGCCCAGTAAGGCAGTGATATTTTTGCATGACGCTTTCTGTATGTGAGCAAGCACTTAGTGTCTAAAATGAAGCACCTGGCTGCTGTATTATGGTTTTCAGCTGTGCTGGGTGAGGCCAGAGGTAAATCAGTGTGAAGACTGAAATCTAAGGCAGCCTCCCCCATCACCTGCTGTGCAGTGCCAGTCTGCTGAGGGTTTGGCAGCAGACTCAAGCTCTGCCAGGGGAGCCAATACCTTCTCTCAACACCTCCACTCAAACAGGAATCATTTCCATGCTGGAAACAAACACCCCGAGGTGGATAGGCAGGATGCCAGAGGATGCTGCCCACTGCAAACCTGCAGCATCTCGGGGGTAGAAACCTTTTAACCCTTCTCTGTGTGCTCCCCTGGACAATCTGCAGAGGAGACAGAGTATTTTAACACGAGGCCCAAATCTGAGGATTTAATTGCACTTAAGCAGTCCTATGAAATGATTAGGCATGAGTGCTGCTGAGAGGTCTGAGTGGGCAGCAGTGGCAGCAGCCCAGAGTCCCATGAGAAAGAACACAGTGTAGCACAGACTCTCTGTGGTGTTTTAGTAGATTTTCTGTTCCCAACTTGATTGATTCCTGCGTGTAAGCAGTGGGAGGACAGACAGACCTCAAGCATTTGAAGAGTTTAGTAAAGTAAATTCTCAACTTTTCTTAGCTTTATTTTTGAACAGTGGACATAGCTGTATGTGGGTGTTGGGAGCTTCTCAGGACTTAACCCTGTTGAAGTTTGCTGTGTTGATGCATTTTGGTCAGCTCAGTGAACTTTCCATCTTTCAGCACAGAGTAAAAGATGGAAATTTTCTCCAGAAAAGCATTAAAACACTACCTTTGATGGTGCCTTCAGCAAGTCATGAAGTAACCACAGGGCTCAGTTCCTTTCCCCTTACTGTCCTCCCAGTAAGGTTCAAGGCTCTTCACAGCTTCTACTGTATCAGGAAAGTTGCTGGAGGTGGGAGGGAAGAACTCTTAGTTTCCAGCACTTTGACTGAAGAGCCTCCAAAGAGCCTCCAGAGGATGACAGCTCATAGGCCCAACTTTGAACCCAAATGCAGACGTTTACCACACAGCTCCTGCTGAGCACAGACTCTGGAATTTGGCATCACTGCCTTGGGCTCTCCAGGATTTCAACAGATGTAGTGCATTGATTTAATGTTTAAAAGGGAACCCTGCTGTGGCTTCCACAGCTTGTTTCATCCTTTGGAAATCAAGCAGTAACATACAAACAATACAAGCAATTTCATGTTATAAACAACATCCAATGCTTAGGGAATTGGGATTAAAATAAAACGCCTGCAAGACTTTTGGCATTCCCCTGTCCTCCATCTGGAGATCATTTTCTTTTTCCAGACTCTCCCCACTTTTGTCTATTTCTGAATTTTCAATATTTTCCTTGAAACTTGGAAATATCTTAAATTTGCCCTTTTTTTTTTTTTAACCACACTCTTACCTTGACAGGTCTTGTTGTTTGCCCCAGATAATTCAGAGCTACTTAAAAACCTAACCTCACACATGTGACACTATAGTGTTTGTGCCATACTCACATGCAATAAGCAGCTGACAGTAAGATCATTCCTATGTTGACATCTATGCTTTTGTTTATACATTCTTGGGACCCAATGCTTGTACTAGGCTCCCAGTTTGTATGTGGTATGGGGAGGAGGTCATTGTGCTCCTGAAAACATGCCTAGAAACACAAAGCACAGTGATTTGCTAAATCTTTTGCTGTTTGATATCGAGCAGTTGCTTTCAGAAGCATTCAAAGGAATCTGAAGAAATAAATCCAAGCTCCTTTGCCTCTACTGCTGTGTTATTGATGTGATTACAGTCCCAAAGCAAAATAGTAGAGCTAGAAAAGATAAAGGCAGGTAGGGTAGTAAAAGGTATGGACCTCCTTCTGTGTTGAGCACATCATGAGGTTTTTTTGAGCATTACATGAGGGGTTTAACTTAGAAAAAGACAATTGAATGCGATTGAAAAGTATAAAAATCATGCATGAAGTAGAGAATGTGCTTAGGAAAGCATTGTTTAGTATTGCTCATAGTTCAAGGAAGAGGTGACAGATCTGAAAGGAACTGATACTTGTTCAAGCACAATGTGGGCACTCTGATCTGAAAGAAATTGATGCTTGTTCAAGCACAATGTGGGCACTCTGTGAGCCTTACTGGCAGAGGGTGTTGTCAATGCTGCAAGTTTACCTCGTTCAGGCTGCAGCCACTCACAGCAGTAACTCTACCAAAAGCTATTAAACAGAGCTGTTACCATCTCTGGTTCTGGGATTACCCTGTGTACCTAAAAGCTGAGAGTTTGTCAGGGAAAAATTGATGCTTGTTCAAGCACAATGTGGGCACTCTGTGAGCCTTACTGGCAGAGGGTGTTGTCAATGCTGCAAGTTTACCTCGTTCAGGCTGCAGCCACTCACAGCAGTAACTCTACCAAAAGCTATTAAACAGAGCTGTTACCATCTCTGGTTCTGGGATTACCCTGTGTACCTAAAAGCTGAGAGTTTGTCAGGGAAAAAGCATATACACTTCTTCTGTTCTCTTCCTCTTCAATCTGCCATGCAGCACTGCTGAGACAGGACACTGGGCTGTTCCCTGCTGTAATGCTCAGCATTCTTATGTTCCTAGTCTAAAACTTCCTTTTCTTCAACTTAGCTTCTTTTCTCTTTGTCTGATGCTGCTTCTATCACTCTCTTCAGTTTTTCCATCTCTCAAGCCATGTTCTTTGCCTTCTTAACTACCTCTGCTGTTTCCTACTGTCTTTAGGTAGTCTTCAGAGATTGTTTGGCCTCCACCAGGTCTTTACCCTGAGAGCTAGAAAAGAGTTTAGCAGCTTGACACCCATCTATGTTTTCTAGTTCCCGGTGATCTGGGGGCTAAGAATAAAGCACCTCAAAGAGCAGTTGAAGTATTCACTCTCTGGTAAAGTATGTTTAAGGATTTTCTACCCTCTTACTGGAGAATGGTAGTACTCAGGAGTTTTGTTGTTGGTGCTATTTCACTTGTTGAAGTGCTTGTTAAATTTTGATGCCTTTAGCTGAGGGTGGTTTTTAAATAGTGAGGTGTTGTGCCTGCAATATTGGGCACAGCAGGGATCACGAAAAATGCCAGATGGAACAAAATTATTCTGATTTTTGATCCACAAAGAGCCTAACTGTCAGTCCTGCTGAGTATCCAGAAGCTCCCATTGAAGTCAGTGGCCCCAGGCCAATCCTGCTCGAACTGCTTAGTTTAATTCACTGGATTGATGTTACTGCAGGACCTGCCTTACACCACAGCTGAGCTGTGAGAGTACAGAAAGAGATGATACTGTCAATAAAATCAGGAGATGCAAAGAAGCCCTGGGGAAAGGCAAGAGATTGATGCCCTACTGTTCCCTCCTTTTTCTTCTGAAGCTCTTTTGCATTTTCCATTCAGGTGCTGAGTGTCTTTTCCATTTACCACAGCTCTACTCTGTCAGCTCTATTTTGATTTAGTAGGACCTGGCAGGAAACTGATTTGGAAATAGAAATTTGCATCTCAGGTTGCAGTCTGAATTCATATTGCTGCATCTCTTCCCTGGTTCTTAGCACATTCTTGTGACATATTATGTGGGGAAGATCCTTGTGCTCATACTTGTGGCATGCTGAAGGGCATGGCTACAACCAGCACTGCACATCACCAGCCAAGGACTTCTGACATGTTTTCTGCTGTTAATTCCCAGAACAGAGCAGTGACTAGCTAATACATTCTTTAAACATCCCCACTCATCAGGAGTCATTTCCATCTTGGAAACAAAGACACTGAGGTAGACAGAAACATTCACTCATTAAGTTTATTCAGGGGATAGTTTGGTGTTCTGTTTTATTTTGGAGTTTTCAGCCAGCAGTTAATATATTCTGGAGCATGTCAGAATTTCAAATCAAAACACACCTGAAATTGGAACAGTGAACTTCAGACCCAAAAGACAGATTATTTGGGTGTTTGTGCCTGTGTCTACATTTAGCCCATCCTTGAGAACAGCAGAGCTGTGATGAGCATCTGAAGTCCAAACCTAATGATCCTATTTGAATCTCTCTCTGTATCAAAGTAGAAATGAGTTCCTGTAGGTTTGGAAGAACAGGTGTACATTCTCTGCTGAGGGTGCTCTGTTGCTCTGTCTGCATGAAGAGAAATTGTTTGCAGAACAGGACGATCCCTTCAAAAGAGTCACAAACAATAGAGGATATGTAAACTTCAGAGAATGAGGCTGGGATGAAAAAGAGGGAAACAATGAAATTAGCAAGAGACCTGAAAACTTTGTCACTGTGTCTTATGGACACAATTATTTTTCTGTTTCACAGCTGCACTGCAAAGTATTGACAGGTTCAGCTCCCTGTGAACAGAAGTGTAAGCATATGTTCACCTGTGAGCAGGGAGGGACATAAAGCTACAGCTCAGTCATTTTCTTTGCAATGGTTTGAATTCTGGTTTGAATTCTGCCATCTACAGGGTCAGACCCTTCCCTGAGATGACACCATCATTCCATGGAAATCTTGCAAAAGCATTCAAGTTGTAGATTACTTTTTCTTAATGTTAGGTTGTGCCTTTCCATATTTAAATTGCTTATGAAAAAACTGTCTAAGTTTCTAGCAACACCTTTCAGTCTGGACCATGATGCACTTGCCTTTGTGATGTCTGTGCCTCCTGTTTTGTGTTGCATGGAATTATGATAGCTGAGAGGGAAGAGAAATAATAGCCTAAGTAGCAATGGGAAGCTGGAAGTGAGTGCTGGGAGCATTGCAGGTGTTTTCCCATGTGGAGTTTATCAGCCTGCAGGAGAGGTCCAGGCTGTTAATAATGTCTGTGGATAGTTATTATTGTCAGAGATACACAATTGAGCTGTTTGAACTCCCCAACATCTCATCCCTGTGTATACACGGTGTTGGAGGTCCAAGCAGTTAATTGCTGCTTTGCACCATCCCCACTAAGATCAGTTCCATGCATCCCACCATGTGGCAGAGCTGTGTGCTGGAGCTGTCTGGAGCCACAAACACTGCCAGCCCAGGTGCAGGTTCTGTGTGTGCTGGAGATGAGGCTGACAAGGCTGGACACCAAAGCCAGCAGATGGATTTGTCCCAGAACAAATCAAGCAATGTGGAGCCAGGTGGCTGAAAATTCCCAGCTGGCCACCTGTAGCTAGGGATGGCCTGTCTGGAGGAGCCAAATTTGCAGCTTTATCCCTAAATTTTTGGAGGCTCATATGCAGCTCCACAAGGAGACAAAAGGGGAAAAAATAGGAATTAGCATGATAGCAACCCTCATATCTTGCCAGGCTGTTTGCTTTACTTTTCAATGTCATAGAGCATCACAAACAATTTCATCAGATGGTCAAGCCTCTTTCCAGCTGTCCTTTGAAGGTGGACTACAGCAGAGTGGGATTTTCTGGCAAGTAGTTGCAATATATTGGAATCTTCTGACTGTCCATTTGCAGTTTTTAACTGCCAAACTTGTACTGGCTACTTTGAGTTTGCTTGTATCAATTTGCAGCTTGCTGGCCAAATTCAGCTTGGTCTTTAGCCAGTGGTTACCCCAAGATAACTGTTCTGCCCCTTTGTCAGCTTTCCTCTGTACCTGGAAAGGTAGTCCATGCAAACTGCTATGGTCACAGTATTGCTGAGGAGCTTTTCCTGCAGTGGGAGGCACTGAAAAGGGGTTTTCACCTGGCTTTAGTAGGTTTGTCTACAGATGAAACAGAGATGAAATGTGTGGTTGCTTAAGCCAATTTACACTACTGATAGCTGGCAGCAGATAGAGGTGATGTGTAACACTTTGTATTATATCAGTTTGAATTTTATTTTTCTACAGTTCATGCTACTAGGCAGTTTTTCCTTTTGGGGGGACATGATGCAACCTTTTTACTAGGTGGGCAGTGTTTTGAACGATTTTATTTTTCTACAGTTCATGCTACCAGGCAGTTTTTCCTTTTGGGGGGCATGATGCAGCTTTTTTACTAGGTGGGCAGTGTTTTGAACACTCAGAACAATTACTCAGGTTTTCTTCTGAGTCTTACCTAGCTAAAGATTTCTGTATATAATAAGTACCCATCCCTTCAGCCTCCACAAGTGGCTGTTGAAACAGCCAGACACAAATCCTGAAGAGAGTAAACAAAGTAAAACAAGCTCTCTATATTGATGGGCCGTGAACTCTTCACACAACCAAGTAGATGTGCCCTCTCCTTTCAAGTGTTCTAGCTGTATTGGTTGCTATATGTGGACTAATGCTCTGGCCTGATGGTTGTGCAGGCTCTCAGCACCACGTGTAGAGTGTGGAAGAAGAATTCTCCAACAAACTGGCTGCTGTCCAGCAAAGAAAGGATGTTATTTGTGTCTGCCTGCATGGGGTTATTTGTCTCTGTAAATGTGTGCTCTATTCAGTGCTGACAGTTCCCACAGTTTTATGATATGGCTCAATATTTAGCACTGCCCTAAGAGCCAGACCTGGGGCACTATGCAAGGTGCATAGACTTCTTATGGTTATGAATATAAAATAGGATGTTTTCCATTCTCTTGAGTACAGTGGATTGGAAACACCAAAAGGTAAAAGCAAAGTTCTCCTGCAACTTGTTCTTTTTAAACATTCTATCATGTGGAGTTTTTTGGGTGCATGAGATGGTTTCTGGCTGGCTAAAGTTGGCAATACTGCACTCATCTGTTGCCAGTGAAATCAGTCTGCCTGCTGCCCTGAGCCTCTCTGTGCACTGCTGCTGCACAGATTGAGCAGCACAATGTCACCTCGTGGTGCTTTCAGCTTGTTGCCTTGGCAAAAGGCTTGCACTGAGCCCATCACATAGCAGCTACAAATGATGCTCCTGGATGTGGTGGCTTTTGGTGCAGAAAGGCACAGGCATGGGGAGATGTCTCCTGCCTGCTGACCTCGTAGGGAGTTTAACTGCCTGTTGTAGCACTGCAGTTTGCACCAGGCAGATGAGAAGGGAAGAAGATGGTCAGTGGGTATGGTGTATTGCATAATAAAGATAGTGAGCACTTAAAAACTGGTCTTTCAGCCACACAGGGTGGTTTTTAACCTCATGAGGGGAGATAGAGGAGCTATTAACTTACCAGTGGATTCACAGGTTTAAACCCTGTAGCATCCACAGTGATAATCTAATCTGATTTCCTGTATAATATAAATGGTGGAATTTCCCTGGCTTAATTCATGTTTTGTGCTCACCCTGTATGCCAGTGAGAACATGCTTACTAGTCTGGCTGCAATTTCCACATTTCCAGCAGTGGCAGCTCCGTTGTAGACTGTAGCTCTCCGTGTGTCACTACTCAGTCCCTGTGCTGGAGGAACACCTAGAGGGAAGGGTTTTAACCCCCTGAAACGCTGCAGAGAGTTTGTACAGTCCCTTTGGTAAAGCTAGATTCTGCTCTCTGATATTCCAGGAAATTCAGAAATTGTCTCTTATCAGCAGCTTTTGATGTGACATTCCTTCCAGTGATGCAATTTTAACTTGGAAGTCTGTCTGCTTTTCAGTCTGGATCACTGGGATAGTTATCCACCATCCCTTGGGATGTCATAAAGTGTAAGACAAGCTAATAACCTGGTGACGATGGAGAGCACAGATTTCTCTGACTAAATCCATTCATTCCCAGAAGGTTTTTCCCACTGTGAGCAGCAGTTAAAGAAATGCCTGAAAAGAATTGCCATGTCCAGGATGCTGAGCATCAGGCTGCAGAGGGAGCTAGTCTCAAGGCAATACTCTTCCTCCATACACGTTTTTCCTTGTCAGTCCATGTGATCTCTTCAGGTTGTTCTCAATGTCACACAGCTAGGACTACTGAAAATCCAGTTTTCCCCGAATATATCTTCTGTTGTTCCCCAACACGACTGTTTTCCAGGCCGAGTTTGGGAATTGAGGCTGTTTGTCTGGGATTTTGTTACAAAAGAGTGGGTGAAACAGCAGTTTTGAGTGATGAGCCAGTCAGAGGTATTGGCTGAGCAGTGCCAATGTGTACACCATTTTAACTTTTGCTTAACAGAGTTGAAAAAAATAATAATTTGTCACTATTTATCATAATCTACTTACCTGTTTATATCATTAATACAGAGAAACTATTGAAAGCAAAGGTTTCAGTGGAAAAGTAAACAGTTTTAGAAACAGTTTGTTTCAGCTTGTGGTGTTGTATATATGTGAACAGAAACCCAAATGCAAAGGGCACGAGGAGTTGAAATGGGAGAAACTCCCATTTCTCAGCATGCCCCAGGCTCTGGCTGGTGGGTAGGATTTCAGCAAGAGAAAATCTGCTCGTGGCACCAGAAATCCTGGGCAGGGGGGTGGGGAGATTGCTGCTGGCACTCAGACTGCTCCCACCAGAGGGGCAATGCTGTGCTGGATCTGCCCCACGCACTGCACCCAAACAAAGCCTGCCAGCATCTGCAGCAGCAAAGTCACCAATTGCCATATGTCACTCTGCTCTGCATATGTTAAATGGGCCCCACCAATCGCATTTGCACGTTCCCCGTGTGACCTGTCCCACACAAAGGGTGCCCTGTTGTCGCTGTGCTGTGCTCTGCAGCAGGCAGCTCCTCTCTCTGTGGGGCAGCACATTCTGCCACAGCAGTGTGGCCCCAGTGTCTCTGGATGCTTTGCAATCTGTTGTTCTGGAGTGCCCTGCTGTCGCGTTTGCCACAGCCCGTGGGGCCACAAGGGATGCTCTGCTCAGCTGCTGACCCGGCACAGTGTGGGCAGCTTGGCAAGGATGGGGCATGTGGTGATGGGTGGTGGTAACAAGCTGCACAGCTCTAGTGTCCATAAGTCATCATTCCCATTCCTTAAGGATTTTTATTTGTATTGGCTTCGTGCGTAACAAGCACATCCCAGACTGCAAGTCAGTCTGACTTGCACAAAGGGAATAGAATCATAGAATCAACCAGATTGGAAAAGACCTCCAAGATCATCCAGTCCAACCCTACCATAGCCACTAGCCCAGTGCCACATCCAGTCTCAGCTTGAAAACCTCCAGGGATGGTGAATCCACCACCTCCCTGGGCAGCACATTCTAATGTCTGATCACTCTGTAAAAAATCTCTTCCAAATATCTAACCTAACCCTCCCCTGGCAGAGCTTGAGTCTGTGCTTGAGCTCTGAGTCTGTCTTTTGGCATACAACTTGTGCAAAGTCACAAAAAACCCCTGATTTAGCAGTGTCCTTTTACAGCATTCATGCATCTGTTTCCACTGGTGGCTTTGTAGCCCAGTAACATGGCTAAGATAGAAAAGAAAAAGAGGAAAAGAAACACCAGCATGTCTGTAGAATTATGACTGATGCCCAGACCTGTCTGTGCTTGTTAAAACGTGCTAGAATGACAATGTTCACAGCTTGGCTAAACATCAGAAAACCACTGCTTCATCTGATGCTGTTAGCTGAGTTACTCAGTAAAGGCAGAGCTGGAAAAATAGTGATGCTTCCCTGGGCCTCAGGATGGAGCAGCAGAGAGAGAGCTCACACTGGTGACTAAGGGATGCTAATGGGAGTCTGGGCCCTTGTGCAAGCTGCCCCACGCTGCTGCCTCTCTGTCTTGAGTGACCTGGCAGCACTTGGGCAGCTTTCTGCACCTAACCAGTCAGTAACCTGGAAAGTGTAACATGGGGAGCCCTTCCTGGATGACACTCCAGAAAGAGGCAAAATGCCACTTGGTATTTTGTTTGTAAGGCTATGTTCAGGTTGAAATGCCCAGGGCAAGTCACCAGCCACTGAAAATGAGCTGCATGCCTGATAATCACTTTCAGATGTCCCACTTCCCTGAGGGTGGGATTTTTTTGAACAGGAATACAATCCCCATAAGGTGTGGTTTAACTTGGACAGTTATATTTTTTTCAGCATTGACACCAGCAGCATCTCTGAGGTTTATCTTTGCCTGTTCAAAGACAGCCTTTTGGGAGGTGAAGGATCTTTGGGTTTGTGCCTCACAGCTCTCCTAAAATGCTGTGTGCTGCCTTCAGGCCCTATCACATCTGCCTTCTGTGAGGCACAACTCTCACCTGCCTAACACAGATTGCCCAGGTGTCATCCCCTGAGTACCCAGAGGTGCTTTACACTCCAGCTTCACCTCTCCTGGAGGTGGCTCTAGGCACAAAGGACAGTGCTTCAAACAGCACTTGTAGCAGACATGTGCTTGGTTATGTTCTTCATGCAAGCATAAGTTGACATTCAGTTCAAAGAGAAAGGAAAACCATTTGCATTAACCAGAGATCAGATTATTTGGTAAGCACAAAACCCTTTTGAGTAATAACTTTTCTGTGCAGAGTCAGATGGTTTCTATATGCTTAGTAGTTTTAGTTTCCCTTGAACTGTGTAATTCAATTGAGGTGTCTCACTCAGCTTTTAAAGAATCTCGTGCCAATGCAGCACAGCACAGCTGTGTTCCCAGACTCCTTGTGCCAATACAGCACAGCACAGCTGTGTTCCCAGACTGGCCAAGCCACTGAGCATCTCTTGCAGGGCCAGTGTTGGCAATATTTGCCCTTGATCTTCTTTGGAAGGGTACAAGGATAGTCTGACTAAAATCAAGGTTGGTCTCCTCCTACCTTCAGCAGTAGCTGGAAGTAAATTTGTCCTTCAAATTTGCTTACAGAGGTCTCCAGGAGAGACAGAGCCTCTGTTATTTGATGTGCTATGGGACACAGGGTATCACATAGGCCAGGTGACAAAATTCCAATCAAAGCCAGGAGGGTACATGGCTGACTGTATTGACAGTGAAGAAATACTGATAAGTAAGGAGTAGACCTCAAACAGAATTAGCACAAATCAAGAAGTCAAGATGTTGTGATAACTGGTACAGTTTTCCTTCCTTTCAGCAGAGCTGAATGTTTAATTGATTTAGCAACTGCAAGTGACAGGAGGGATGCTGCTGGTGCAGAGGAGAGCTTTGGAAGAGAGTGGAAAGAGTATATTGCATTTGCTTATACTAGTAGATTCCTAAAAATACAGAGACTGAGGTAGTCCATACAAACTGTTCCCAGCTACCAAACTGTGCTGC
>NW_008655564.1:33402-38192 GCF_000695815.1 Acanthisitta chloris
GACAAACAGGTATTTTTGTAGTAGTTGTTCAGGTGGATCATATCTCTCCAACCTTGGTGCCTAATTTATGTTGATAAATGAATTTCTACATTACATATTCAGACTGTGCACTAGAGAAGACTAAGAATTCCACATGTCTTACCAAATCTTACCCACCTTGTGTTAAGGGGCCTACTCAATATTCTGTTGTGACAGGAAGGGATCAGTCTGCCTCCAAAGGAGGCTCAGGAGTAGTTGCTGTGCATAGTTACTCATGATGAATGCTGCAGCTGCTCTTTCTTAACACAGATTCAGAGACAACCTTCAAGATTTACAGCAGATCAAGGGAAGGTCAGTGGCTGTCAGGAATAGAGGAGGGGGGAAGAAAAGTGAGCAGTTTCTGTTAAAAATCAGTGACCACATCTGCCTAGGGGTCACCAGCATCTTTTAACTAGTAGTTCCTTTCTCATCTGCTAATTAGTAGGGGCTACAGTGCATATTCTGACAGCTTAAATTTGGTTAGTTGAGATGGTAGACTGTGCCTTTTAGGTATTGTTTTTAGGTTAAACTCTTCCTATTAGGCATGACTTATCTTGGAGTCCATCCTTCACTCCCTTGAAATTGTGGGAAATTTCCTGTATCCCAGCTGGGATTACAAGTGTGGCCAGAAAAGCCAATAGACTTTCCAGGATATCCTCACATTGAGAGCACATATGAACAGAGCACACTGAACAGATGGGTCATGATTTGTTTGTACTTCCTATGTATCTCTATATTTCTTATTTATCTTTATATATATTTATTAATGCAAAGGCCATTTACAGTGATTCCCTTTATTTAAACATCTCTAGATTCTATCTGCTTGTTTGTGCCTCCAGGAAAATCAATCTGTGTAGGGTACTGAGCACAGCTGTAATAAAGGAGAAAGAAATAAAATAGACAGTGAAATATGATGTGTTCTCTCCAGAAGGGAAAGTAGAAGCCTCAAGCCAAAGTCCAAAGGTTACGTATGGTGGTAATGGTCTTATCTAACCTGGTTATACCTAGTACTTGCAGGTAAACAGATTGAGACATGCTGTGCTCATGAAATGACTGCAGCGAGGCCTGATGAGACTTGCTGCCACCCCATGCCCCAGGTTAGATTGCAGCACACACCAGAATCCTTCAAGCTGTTGTCTTAGGCTGTATCCTCCTCTGGGACATGCCCAAATGTTTGGGCCTCTTCAGTGGAGGGTCTGAGGAGAAAGCTCAGAACATGGGTGAGCCTTCCAGGCTCCTGGCTGAGGGACTTTGTCAGACCACAAAGTGCTTCCTATAAGCAGAAAACTGAACTTTGCCATCATACAGAGGCATAAATTGATGTGATCTTGAAATTAAAGGGCGTAAGAATCGATGTTTCTTTTAAAGACCTTTTGGGTTGTTTCTTGGTCCAATTTTTGTTCCCTTTCTGGCAGGGAGGTCTCTTTTGCCTGGGTTTCCTGTGTGATATCAGGCTGTTTGCTAGTTTTCAGCAGAGCTGAGCAGCACATACGGTGAGCCCAGAGTCCCAGCTTCTCATCAGGGAATTTTTGTGCTTAACCTTCCAACAGAAAGCTTAAATATTATCCAGAATTCCTCTTTTTCCAGTTGTTAAGGAAACTGGTCACCCCACACCCATCATTACATGGCTGTTACTGGGTAGTATGAGAGAGACAAACCATCCACACTGCATCAAGTTTAAACTGATACTGTGCAGGTATCAGTGTCCATAGATCTCCTTTGGAATCGTGACCATCTCTTACGCATAAATACTTGTCTGTCTTGTCAAGAGGCAGCCAAGAACAAGCACCAGGTGATGTGTTTTTTGCAGCAATGAGTGTTTGGAGAGCTGTTTGTCTCACCAGTTCCTTGTTCCTCCTGTTATGTAGACCAGGAAGGAAGAGCTGGTTGCTGGAGCTGACAGACCACAGGTCCATACTGTGCAGCTCTATCTCTGTGGCTTTTATCTCCTTGCTCCCCTCACCCTCCCACCTACCTTCCTCCCAGGGAACCTGTGGGCAGCCCTGATCTTGAACTCTCCACCCTCTCCCAGATCTTTCTTATCTGTAAATCTGTCTACTGCTGCATCCACAGCTTTCCCATGCACCGACACACCCAAGAAAGCCTAATTTGTGCAGAAGCTTCTGACATTGGCAGTGGTCACTTGCAACAGTCTTGCCACTTGAACACAGAGCTCTGCACGTGTTGTGTCAGAATTTCAGGTATTGTCTGATGTTCTTCCCACTTTCCACCACTCAGTGGTTCCCTACCAGGTTATTGTTCATGTCCACATTCATTCATAATAGTGAGCACCCTGTATTCTTTCCTCAGGCTGGTCCTCTGGGTTAATTTCTTTCTTTGATGCTCTTCCAGCTGCCTCCATCTAACACTGAATTTTGCTCTGCCAGAGTTAGTGGAAAATCCTTCTCCTCTGCAGTTCTCTGAAACAGCCTTTACCCTATCTCCTGCATCATCAGCTTCATCTTCAGCTCATGGCTAATCCCCATGGCTAATGCTTCCCTTCTCTTAGTACCTTCAAGCTAACTTCCCCCACTGTGCTTGTACTTATTCCCTTGATGCTGCAGTTGTCAGGGGTAAAGATTTCTCACCTTCTCTCCAGCTGAGGAACCACACTGGCACATGGAGAGAGTCTGCCTGACTGCCCTGTGTGTGTGTGTTTGTGAGCCCTTAGCCTTGCTCTATCAGAGCTTCTGTTACCTTTGTACCACTTCCAGCACTGATGTTCTTAATGGGAAGGAAAAAAATGTTAAGCTGATGCCACAGTTATGTCTGAGCTGTGTCTGCAGTGCCTCACCCAGAGTGCAGAGGGTTCTGGAGCCTGGTGCTCCTACTCTCAAGCCTTTCACAGAGCAGTTGCAGAGAAAGGTTCTGCAATAAATGGGGTGGTGTCCCATATCTCATATCTCAAGACACCTCCCTGTCATGTATTAGTTCACTGCTCACATGACACTGTGCCCTTTTGTTGTCTGGGAGGTGTGTGAAAGTGGACAGGAAAGCCAAGAAGTTTGGAGGTTGCTTGTTACTGTACCACATCTACCTGTTGTTTCTCACTTATCCAGAGCCTATGGCTGGAGAGCCTTGGGGCTCCTCCCAGGTATTACTCAGCACTACCTCCCTCAAAACAGGAGGTCAGTGGAGGAGATAGGATGTGTGAACCTTGCTGAGACTGGTGTTCTGTCCCTCACCTTATTGGTGTAAACTCTGCAGGTTAACTGCACTGTCGAGTTTCCATCCAGCATGGTGTTCTGATACAAAGCTTAGATTCAGCCCTATCCAAAAATATAACATAGTCATAGTAAAATCAATGCATGTATTCTAGAAAGAAGCCATCAAATTCTCTGTGCTGTGGAATGGTGTGATGTGTGCAGTGTGGTTGAATCTAGTACTTCATTGCCTGAGTTTGTCTATATGTGGGTTCAGGTTCAAACTAATAGAAAGGCCCAATGTGATGAAGACACAGGTATTTACCCCTTCATCCCTTTCAGTTAATGTAGGGCTGTGTCAAAATGAAGTGTTCTTATACTGTACCAAAGGGAATGGTTATAACCTGAATGCTGTTCTGGTGTATTTTGCCAAGTGTAATGCTCACTAGGAAGTTCAACATCACAGGTGAAAGGATAAGAAAAGACAAGTACCTTGGAAGAAAATTAAATCTCTGATCTCTGTGGAGAGCATATGACCTAGGCAGAAAGGAATTTTTAAAAGTCTGGGGGGGGAAAAAGCCCCTTATTCTTTGGGCTCTGCCAACAGGCAAAAAAAAGTATCTTTAAATATGGCTAATAAACTGACATGCTTGGGGAACGGAAAAAAATGAGTTTGTAGATTAACCCACTGGCAAAGTCAGCTGCACATACAGCTCTGTGCCATGTTCAAACAGAGAGCAAGGCTGAAAGCTTCTCCCCAGTGAGGCACTCAGGGGCTAGTAAGAAGCTCTACAAGGGGAGGGAAGAGCAGCAAGTGTATTTCCTGCCCTAGAAAGTGAATGTTTGCTTGTTTTGTTGTAGCTTTTTTCTTAGTCTGAGTTCTCCCTCCTTCCTTTCTGATGGACTTTGGTGCTAATCTGCAAATGATCCTTTTCCTCCCTTCTTCCTATTTTGTCCTGTCCTCAGCTTTTCATTTTCTTTCCAAAGCAATACCCTGCTCCTCATTTTTCTCAGCCACTTGCACTTTCTGGATTTCTTTACCTTTCTTTGCCTACTCTCATAGTACAGTCTCTCCCCACTCCCTCCTGCCCTTACCACCTCCATCAGCTTTCCAGTGTCTCCAGCACAGCTCTAGCTCTCACAAAACATCAGCAATCATACAACAATTTACACCCATTAACCAGTGTGCAGTGTCACACCTCCCTGCAAGGCAGGTAATTATTATGAACATTGCTAAGCTGCTGCTGTTTGGGGTAACAGATTGTTCAGCTGTTTCTGCTCCAAGGGCCTCAGCCAACAATAGTGTGAGGCAGCAAAAGGTCAGGGCTGGGCTGAACAGCCAGAGCTGTGTGGGACCTGCAGACATCTGCTAGCACACTGCTTAGCTCTGAGCCTTTTCCTCTTGGGTTTGTGAGCATCAAATGTTTCTGTATTTGTTGTGTCAAATAGGCAGTAGGTAAAAAAATAATCCATAGAAAAGTCCACAGATCACATAGAGCTCATAATTCTACACCCCACAGAATGGCATGGAGCAACTGGTGTGGCATGGAGCAACTGGTGTGGCTCCTTTGTTCCCTGCCCATGCTGCCACACAAACCAGCCCAGTGCCAGGGAGAGCTGCTCCTGCTG